>NC_056737.1:676547700-676817700 GCF_019279795.1 Protopterus annectens | reverse complement strand
ATTTCTTGAATTTACCCCTGTTTTATCATCATCCCCTTCCACTTTGAATTGTGGCTTTCTGCTTATTTTATGCACATGAGCCTTAACTGTGTAGCTCTAAAATATCCCTTCAAATTAGGTAATCCTAATCCACCTTGTTCTCTTAGAAGTATCAGCTTGTCCCAATTAACCCTTGTCCTCTTCCCCATAGATAAATTCCATCAACTCTTTTAATGTCCACAACTTGTCCTCTGGTTGATAAAAATATGTCTGACCTGTATGTATGTAAAACTGAAGGGCCTAAAACATTCTCTCTGCATGTATCTTGTTATTGACATCCATAAACAAGACATTCTCAGTTTTTGTATTATCTGTTGTTTAGTCTCTTCCCACATACTCTTCACTGTCGTAACAGAATACGTTTTATCCACACTCCTTAATGCTTCATTTTCTTGTGTCCCTATAAATATGGGCATTGCTGAAACAATTCATATGTGGGTACATAGTGTACAGCTATAGTCTTTATCTTCATTAATGTTATATCCTGAAAAGAGTTGAAACCGGCTCATGATGTTCCACAATACTGAGATGTCATTTTCTGGTGTTATCAGGTACAAAATGACATCATCTGCAAATAAAGATAACTTTTCTTGATTACCATACCACTTATATAGTTGAATTTCTGAGTCCCTTATTTTCTTTGCCAGTAGCTCTAAATATAAAGAAATAACAAAGGGGAAAGTGGACACCCCTGCCTGGTTCCTCTGTTTGGGCACAACTTGTCAGGAAGGAACCCTCCCACTTAATGTTTGCCTCTGATCCCCCATATATCTTCCTAATTAACCTTATTATTGTATCATGGAATGCAAATTCTTCCATTGCCCTATTCGTAAAATCCCAGTTTACTCTGTTAAATGCTCTCTCTGTATCAAGACCTACCAACAACAGCAGTATTTTCTTACACTCTGGTTTCCCTCTGGATCATTATTGTTCTATTAATGTTGGCAAATGTTTGCCTTCCCACTTTGATCCATATCTATCAACTCTCAAAAACCAAAAGAAAAATCTAGCAGGGTGTGCGATTCCCTTAACCTCTTGTATTAGAGGCAACATGGGATATAAACAAATGACCCTTTAAGGACATCAGGTGTTTCAACTATATGGCAATTCTGAATATCCATGACTTTTTTTTCTTTTTAAGTTTATTAATGGGCAAATTCAGGCCAATAAAACCAAACTTCACTAGCTGTGGACATGCATGTTTCAGCCTTCTCATGGCATCATCAGCACAGTATAATTGAAATGTTTGGCTAACCTTTAGAAACACAGGGTTACTGTACCTATCTGATGTCCATAATCATTAGGGCATTTGCAAAATTTCCCAACCAGCAAACTAAAACAATGAGTAAAAATGTCACACAGAAAAAACAATCAGCACAAACCAAAAGAGAAATCTAGCAAGGCTAGACTTTCCACTGTGTGATTCTTTAAACCTCCTGTATTAGAAGCAACATGGGATGTATCTGTCATTTGTTCACCTCTGTCAGAGACATGGGGTCCGACCCATGGTGAACTTCCAATTTAGCATCCATTGGTCAAGGTTACACTTGATTAGGGTTAGGGAGGACTCTGATTTACTTAGATAGAGAACCTATTCCGGGTAATGGGGATGCCTTTGATACACATGTCTGTCTCACCTACATGTCTTATTTATGTCACAAGTAAAATTTAAGTCGTTGAATCTATTTCTGATGCTTTACATTTTGTGGAAGTGCAAAAGGTCCATCAGAGCTGGATCCAAGCATGCCTTGTATGCCAGGCATAGATGGCCTCTCATATGTCTGTAGGAGACACAGTATAGATACAGGTCTTTAAGGCAGTCCACATTGGACAATGCATTTATGCCCTGGATTCTCTTGGTAAGGAACCTTTGTGAACGTTCCAGTTGTTGTATATATCTAGTTCGGTAGATGATGAAGGGGGCAATTATACTCACTGACTGGTCTGATGAGGGCTTGTAAAGTGGCACAGTGACTTTCTTGGACCTGGATGCCTTTCCTTTACTTATAAGTTGGGTGACATGGAATGATTTTCTTACTACCTTGGCCATGTGTTGGTCAAACCCCAAGTTACTGGCTACATATGTTCCCAGATCCCTGACTACCAGGTTAACTCTTAGAGTGTCTTATCGGTGGTGTAATTTCCCTGGGTGGGCAATTTCCCAAAAGGGACTGTAATGCATTTCTTGGCATTGAATTTTTTGCCATGACTTTGGCACCAGTCATCTGTGGGTTGTAGAGCTTATATCGAGATGTTGGTGTCTAGGGGGGACTCTGTGATGGCTCCTAATTTGCAATCATCTGCAAACTTAGAAAGTCAAAGGTCTTTTACTTTTACCTTGACCTCTGAGAAGTAGATGCCAAAGAGGAATGGGCCCAGCATGGAACTATGAGGGTCCACACTGGTGACAGGTCTTTCTTTGGAGGTGGTCTTACCAATCCTGACTTCCTAGGTCCTATGTGTGAGCTAGGTGGTTTTTGACAAAACAGCATCTCTGTTTTGTCTGTTACTTCAACTAGGGGGCCCGCAGCGGTCCTATGCCCAGAAGTGGAGCCCTTTTTTTTATCCTGCTGTAGTTCCTAGTAAGAAAGAAGAGGAACCGTGGAGATTTATTTGGATTTATCTCACTTCAACACTTATCTGTCATTCAAAATGTTCAATTTACAACAACTTTTTTTTACCTCTGTCTGCAAAGCAATGGATGGTAACTTTGGATCTCAAGAGAGGAGGCTTTTTCTCATTCCTATCACAGAAATTTGCAGGAAGTATCTCGTTTTTCGAGCTGGGACTTCTCACACTATTCTCTCTCTTACCCCTTTGGCTTATCTCTGCCTGCACAAGTGTTCACGAAAGTTCTGGCTCCTCTTCAGTATTTCTTTTCTTCAGGCTACAAAGGAATACAGATCTATCCTGACTGCCTGATTCTGGCTCAAGAGGCTCAAGAAAGGGAATCATTTTTCTTATGTGATTGGAATATGCTCTAAGAGTGCTGTGGGTGAAACGAGCCAAAAATAAAATAAAGTCAGTCTAGTACCCTCTCAGGACATGTGTATTAGGCCACATCCCAGACAGACAGCATCCCAGATGGCCTTTTTAACCCGGACAAACAAAAGAACTCTTTTTCTTACTTCCCATCAACTATCTCATCAGTCACTTACTGCTTGGACAATCCTTCAAGCCTTAGGTTCATGGCTCTCGTATTCTCAACTGCATTAATACTTAATGCAATGGAGGAAGCTGCAATGGTACTGCAAAAATGTATGGAGACACTGTGCCAGGATCTGGACACTGTTGCATTCAAAGAATTTTTGCATGGGCTCAGGGAATTGTTTGTAACAAGGGACTCTCTGTGACCTCAAGGGAGGACTCTGTTTTCCGGCCAGATTGAGTCAACGGAGTCAGGAGCTCAGACAGATGGAGCTAGGAGCTCATCTAAATGGAAAGTGGATGGAAGACAAGTGGCCTGCCAGACTACAACATCTACATATCAACATGAAGGCATCAATAGCTTTCCAGTTCTTATTAATAGCTTTCAGGTTTACTTCTTCAGGAGGGCAGTCTTCCATTCTAACGACACACACAACATTCATAAACAACACAGGCAACAGGGGAGATCAACAAGGAGAGAACACATTCTTATACTCAATGATTTTGCTGGAGACTGCTCTCAGTTTACAACTCAAGAGCAAGGCAAGGTTTCTGCCAGGCGGATGAAGTCAGCAGCAGATGTGTTGAACTGAGCCAATTATGGATCCAATTTGTGGAAGTGGATCCATGAATCTATTTCAGAACAGAACAGTCATCTGTTGCCACCATTTTCAACATCTGTTAAGCCAACCCACTAAAAGACACAGCTCTTTCTTTCAATTGGAGCAATCTTCTTTTGTCTCTTAGAGAAACTATGCCAAGGCAGGTAACACTTGTGTTACAGATAGCTAAAAACTCTTGGTGTAATACAAGAATAAATTGTAATCATCTTCAAGGAGAATTTGTCTGTATGTTTCAGTAAGGAAGCAAAATCATTTGATGATCACCATAGCTAGCTGGATTTTTTTTGTTTATTTAAGGAAGGGTGGAAGGGTATTTGCTTAAACTACTGAGGCAATCTGTGATATATTTTTTTGCTTATATTTGCAACGTAATTATATTTTAGCTGACTTTAGTTTTGTGGTTTGGCTGTTTAATTTTGGGAAAGCTTACCCTTTTGAACCTTTTCAAGCCTTCATTTCATTTTTTTCAGTTGATAACCCTGACAGGGCCCACAACTTTTTTAAGGGTTCAGCGCTGATACAGTCTGATTATGTGATAAATGTATTTATTTACTTCAAACTAGATTCTTGTTGCTTGTAGTTTTGCCACTTTGAGTTAAAAGATGGTTCTGCCAACACTTTTATTTTCCATCTGCAGACTCCAGCATAAGTAGTGGTGTTGAATAACACTGCATCAGTTACATGTTCCAGATCTGCACTGAATTCAGCATTGCACTGAACTATTATGATACAATCATGTTATCATGTTCTTTATGCAAACCAGTGGTGGATTTCATTTTTGATTAGTGGTGAGAGTAAGGGTTGTAAAGTATTTACCCACAAGTGCTTGGAGTAAGACCACTGTGGTGAAGATATAGTGCTGTAATTGGTTTTACATTACTTAAATGTGTTTAATTTTCACCTTTTTTGTGACTGTCTTATAAGTATGCAGCTGTATCAAGTGTCAACGGACAGGAAAATTAACTTTTTAAGCAATGTAAAGAGAAGTAATATTTTCAAGACTCTTGTTTTCCTGTATTGATCTCAGCTGCATGCATGTGTAATTTTGACATGCAAACTTCTTCAATAATGTTCAATTGTTTCCTGCCTAAAGCCTTCTCAGTAGTCTTTTGCAGTTCCTGGAAGTACTCTATCATTTAAAATAGTTAACCTTTTTACATTAGATTTTACCATGTGAAGAAATGTAGTCTTTTTAAAAGACTATGTTTCCATTCCCTGCTAGGATCCTGATGTAGTGTGCCCCCAATACCTTGTTTATACACAGAGTTGAAGTCAGGATTTAACACCTGAACTGTCTCATTTCTGAGTCTCTCCTCTCTCAAGATTCACTGAAGATTGAACCACTGTAGAAACTAATGCATATGTTGTACATTACACACTGCTTGTTTTGTACATTGCATCGTGCTTGTTCACTGGAGTGTATATACACATTTTTGTTTATGTAATTAGTTTGAACTATTCTGTTAGTGCTTTCATTTCTGTATTTCCTGTTTGTGAAATGTTTTGTATTTCACCCCAGCTGAGCCTGAAATTGGTCAGTATTGATCAGTGCACTACCCTGGTAAATAAATATATAAATATATATAAACAGTCAATGTGGGAGAGGGGCTATGTCTTCAGTTTCTATAGATTATGTGATTTGAAAATAACTATTGGCCCCTTCCAGTGGAACACTTACAAGTTGAGGAGGTAGAACAGGCAAAGCTGAGTTCAGGCTGAAATATATCAGCCCAACTGAGGCTATGTCTAGCTTAGCAGTAATTTGTAGAATTTCCTAGTTGCTAGTTGTCCTGAAGGGATAGTCAGATTTAAAATGTTTCATTCAGATCAGTATTTTGTAAGCAATAAGACTACTACATTTGAGGAGGTCTAGACTTGTTTCCAGAGAAGCATAAACACGTCTGAAAAATGTAGTATTGCTAAAGTATTCCGCATTCGTTTGTGTGGAGGGAGGTTGAATGCAGTAGTATAATCAGTCACTGTTCCTACCTGACTACTAATCAGTAACAAAAGAACTATGTGTATTAAGACAAATTCTGTCTTTTAAACCAGCTTTTAGCTATTTTAAGCATGTATTAAACAGGATGGCAGTTTTTCTGTATTGTAGGGAAAAGTACATTTCTAATATAAGAAAAGACTCTCAAGCAGTTTTCTTTGGTTTGAAAGGAACATGCTTTTTATGGGTCTGAAAACCTACTGTCTGCTTGTTCTTATTTTTCTACCCTTCACCCACCTCATTGCCTGATGGCTCATCTAACTTAGTCCACTTGATCCATTTGTTTTGGGGGAATGGGAGACAAGTATTCTGAGGCTAATATAGAGCCTTAGTGCCTATTTTCTCCTACTCAGGAATCCCTGTCAGCCATCCCTTACTGGAGGCAGGTGGTTGGAGCAGAGTAGCTTATTGGTCCCTGTAAGTGGCCTACCCTGTCTCACTAACAATATCCAAATGTTTGTGCCTACCCTGTCTCAATAACAATATCCAGATGTTCGTTTATATATCTTTAGTTTTGGGTCATTCTAAATTTACCAACTGCCTGCTGACTGATTTTTATTCTTTATGGAATAATAATGCATATAAAACACCAGACAAATTCTGTCCAATACAGTAACTTTTAATTAACAAGATTCAGCACTTTTGTCTATTCAGAATACAGACTTCTTCAGAATTAATAAATACAGCAAGACATATTTCCTTAGAAAGTGAGCAGTCACACTGTGTTATGTACATGCAACTATTTAATATCAATTTGCTTCTATTTCAACATTCAGGCTATAGAGATAGTTTCATTAACACTTGGTGGTTGTCATAGTACAATTCTACATGTATGTCACCTTACTTATGGAGGCTGCAGTCTTTAAGCTTCTGCATCATGGTTCTCTGAGCAAAACCAGACAGATTAAGTAAACTGTACTAGAGTTTGATTTGGTTTTATCTGTTTAAGGTAGCTTACCTTTCTCATGTTTTTATTCTGATGTAGAAAGTGTGAATCTCTACTTTCATACTTGTTACGGTGACTATTTGTCAGTGTCGGCTTGCAGTGACAGTGTTACAGCACTGAGAGTTAAAGGTACGTGGTGAGCTAAATGAGCAAGTACCAGTTAAATCTGTGAAGTGTGTTCACATCATTCCAGTACCTTTGTTTTTTTGAAAGGTGGGTGGATTATGGAGCACTTGGGTGATATAAGGAAGCATAATATGAATAGTCCTGTTGCAGAACATTTTTTGTAGCACATGGGGGTTCTAGTGATAGTTTTTTTTCTAGTGTTTTGGCCAATCCCCATATGCCTAGAAGGGGTAATTTTAAGGAAGAATTAAATAGACTTGAAAGTAGAATGGTTTTGAATTATAGGGCACTATATCCTAGGGGTATGAACTTAGACGTTAACTCAGTAGTGTAATGTTTGCATGTTTAGGTATTTATTTGTATTAATATTTGTATTTAATAGTATTATAAAATTGAACTTTAGATAAGGGGATGTGTCTTTAAATGATTAATTGTTTAATTGGTTGAAACTACACTGGGTTTGTATAACTTTTACCACAACATAATGGTTAATTATTCCTTGAAGGCAAATAGCCGAGGTACCAGAATCAGTTAAAAGTGTGGTTTATATGGTCTATGCATTGTGGCTGTTTCCTTTTGTTATTTTCTGTTTAAGTTGGTTATTCAAAATTTTTGGTGTTTATTATGCAGCATACATTTGCCAGCTTTTGTGAATGAAAGATTCAGATCAATGCAGAACCGTGAAGGAGCAGCTACTTCATTAAGTAACTTTGTTTCTTAAAAAATAAATACATTAATAAATAATGTATGTTTATAACTGTGGTGGATATTTAGCAGTCATGATTTAAGTTCTACACTAAGAAGTATATTTTATAATAGTATTTGTACTTACATTCATTCTAGTTATTGTCTTAGTTGCTACATATATCCCTTGTTGATCTGTGTGTAACTACTATAGTATATTTCATTCAACACTGTTTTCATTGTTTTATACTTGCCTTTGAGGATTGAAAAATGGCCTTGAGACTAGTTCACCTACTTACCTGTTAAACAAATAAAGTGAATACAAATATTTTTTGTATAATGAATTCTACATTCTTTTTTTTTATTATAAACATGCAGGATTTTGTACTTCTGAGAAATAACTCTCAAATAAGTCTTGCAAAATAATAGTTCTCAAAGTATGGTACTGTAACTAAACGTATGCATTGTCAATTTGAGATGATACTGTTTAAATTAATGTAAGTGAGAGTCTACCTTTTCTAGACTAAGTGCTCTGTTATAAAGGTTTAGATTATTTTTGAACCATTTCATAGTTCCTAATATATATATATATATATATATATATATATATATATATATATATATATATATATATATATATATATATATATATATATATATATAAATTTAATGAGAACACATCAGCAATGGAGCATTAAGCCAGAAGTAATTGGAGGGAGAAAAATCTCCTGCCAAAAATAAATAAAAAGGGTGAATGAAAATGCATTTGACCTGTTCATGAGATTACATTCATCAAGTGGTCAGGAGGAATATATGAATGAGCTTTATGTTTTAATGAATTTTTCTAGAAACCTGTCATGGCGTTTGCTGCTGTTGTCCCCATTTTCAGTACATTTTCGTTGTAGAAGGTATAAATAGTATTTGTGATGCTACCTCATAAACAAGGGTAGAAAAGTATAAGTCTGTGCATTTGCCTAAGTAAAGGAAGTTAATTAAAGTTATTAATTTGAAGCAGTCTTACTTGTAAAAATACTTTTATGATGTTATATCTACCTGTTGCTGTAAAAAATAATATAAACACTTGTTGACAAATTGATGGTAGAAGGAGAAGAAAATGTTAAGTCTTGGGTCCATAAACAACTTTGAAGGCATGTTCATTTTGGGAAAAGCTTCTAAAGCTGCAAGGCTGCATTTATCTATTTAAATTCATCAGCATAATGTTGGCAGCTTTCAGACATTTTAACAGGCTGCTATCAACAGTACTTTATTAATGTCCACATAAATGTATTTTCTTAAATATATTTACACATGTTATCATAATACCTACTACTTTTAGATTAAAAGCTATTTCAATTCAATTTTATCAGTATCTTTAAAGTGACATACCAAAATCTGCAGTTAACTAATATAACAAATGTACACTGTGTACAAAGAAGAAATCTGCTGCTTGCCGGTAGTTAGTTGATCAACACTCAGATTATTCATCATTGGAAGGGCACCAGTGTCAAATAATGGGGAAGTCAAATAAACAAGATGCAATTATTCGTAATAAACCCACACTTCCCTTTTTATAGATGTTATAAAACATATCTTTTGTGATATATATTATTTTCTATTGTTCTAAATTTATACAAGGTAGCACGTTCACACTTGGTTAATAATGTAGAAAGTTGCCTGAATTTAAAATGCATTATTTATTGTATGAGATTTTGCTCATTTTCAATTTAATTTATTTATAAGCTCTTAATAGTAATAAATCAGTTCAATAATCATAGGAGGAGGAGTTATTTTCTCCTTTTGATTGTTTTCTTTACTATAACGAGAAATCACAAAAGGAGAGGGCATTGACCATTTTTTTATATACTGGAAGGAATTAAAGTAATGTACAAGATTTGCATTTTTTATATAATTTTATTGAATTACTACTAGTGGCATAGGCAAACGTATATTTATATAAAAGAAAACAAACCATATTAACTTGTTCACAGTTACAAACATTATGTATCGCATATATTCTTCTGTACAGTTTAGCCAATCCAACATTACATAAGTTGTTCAATCCTGCCTTCCCTTAAACCTCATTCCTTTGCCAGAACATTATCCTGCACATATTGTTCCCACAATTTCCCCTTTTCTTTATGTACTTTGTTCCTACTCTTTTCTAAAGATCCCAATTCTAATTCTTTTATTTGTGTTACAGCATTTACTACTTCAAATATATTTGGTTTAGACTTTGATTTCCATTTTAGAGTAAATGTTTTATTGGCAGCCACTTAAACTAAGCTTAACAATGCCTTGCTGTGTCTAGTTAATTCATATCCTGTATCCCAGTTCAATAAATAATTTCCTCACTTGCAGCCATTTGATCACAGAGTACTCTGTAGGGCATTTTTATGTCTGACATTAAATAGCAATAACTTTGGAAGAACTTAACTATCTTCCCTAGTAACTCCTGAATAATTTCTGCTACCCATGCCTTAAATTCCTCTCTTTTCTAACAGATAGGTGGGGAAGTGAAATTGTCTCATTTTGACTTCATTGTCCTTCATATTTATCCTTACTTTTTTATCTTAATTATATGATGCAGTATCTGAAGTCGTTATTGGATGTGTGTCAAAGCTCTCAATTAAATGCACATGTTCTTGGGAAATATACTTCTGTGTAGTGTAGCCCAGTTATTGTACCTCTGGGAGTATGTAAATTTCCTCTTAGTTCCTACTACTGAAGTCACAACTTCCATACCAGATATTTTCATAATTTCAGAATTCTACCCTCTTTTATTATGTTTCCCTTCTAGTTCCCTCAGATACATACTTGCTGTTGTAAATTAAGTTCCAGTCCCCAACTCTAAAGTAATATTCTCTGCTGAAACCTTATTATATCTCCCAGTTTTTTAAGCAACATAGTAGCAGTTATAAAGCACCTTATTACCACAGATCTACCATTATCATCTTTCCCCCTATTCTATCACTATTGAAGCTCCTCTAGCAATTGGTGTAAGTGCTTCTCTTTTCCTTTGCCTATGATGCTCTGGTGAACATACACCCAGAATCCTTTCATTATCAAATTCAATGCTCACTGTTTCCAAATGTGTCTCTTATAGCATTGCTGTTTTCACTCTGAATTTCTTAATATAATTCAATACTCTTTCCTTTTTGTGGAGTCTGCATGTCCTCCCTGCAGTCGAGTGGCCTCCAAAAGACATGCATGAATGGGCGTGCCTTCGCTGAAGGTTGGGCGTCGGACTGGCAACTCGGCACCATAAAAATCTACTGTCAATCATTAGCAGACCAGAGTTCCACTGTGGCGACCCCTAACTGGGAAAAGCCAAAAAGACAAACAACAGCAACTCTTTCCTTTTTGTCTTTACCTGTGAGACCATTTACATTCCAAGATAATATGGAAAGTTTGCCATTACGATAAGAGGTTATTATTCTCACCTGTTATATATGACAGATTTTTAGATGTCTATTTTTAGCTTTTGTATGGATGTACCCACTAATGTTTGGCAGATAAATTAACATTTTTGATTAAACACATTATCTCTCTGAAAATGCTTGGGAAATGTTTGAAGACTTTACTAAAACTCAAATAATGAAATAAATAAAACATGATTCCATTCATCCTTGGTTTCCAAATATATATACATTTATTTTGCATGCTTTTTTTCAACCTGTCTTGGGTATTTAAAGCTTGGTGAGCTAAAGAGATTTTTCATTATCTGTATATCCAAAATCATTTTCTGAAGTAAAGCCGTACAAATGTGTAGCTTGAATACACTCTGCATTCAATTAATAGTTTATACAAGTCAGACAGCATTGACTTGCTCTTAATATTTAACAAGTCTTCACTTGTTAATATGTAATCCTCCAGGCTATTTTCAGAATTTTTTAGCTAATTTATGTTGACAGTTGTACCAGCCTATGCAATTTTAACAAACATTTTGTGCTACTGTTTTTTGAATTCCCTATAATGTTGTTTTTGGGGTTCCAAGGCAATTTTAATAGAGTTAGATATTATTGTAAAACTTCAGGCTGGTATTTTCCTGAAAAATAGCAAGAAGACTTCTCTACTCACTTTACTGTATTGAATAACATTTTGGTTACAGTTTAACTTAGTGAAACATCATTCAGTACACTTTTGCCTATTGAACTTGTTCATGCAAAACTTTGCAGTAGCTGGTTTGTCTTGGACTGGCATTGCTACTGTGTGACTGTTGCAAGTTACAGATGACTTTTTTGTGTGATCATATACTTTCAGTTGGGTAGTTTGGAAGTGTTAGAGAGGTGAAAAGGTTGGCTAAATACATGGGATTTTTTGGGGAGATGAGAAGGGGGCAGATTTCTACACGTTAACATAGAGGATTATGCCAGTTATTACCTGCTTATTTTGTGTTTCAGACATGATTGTCAAGAGATTCACCTTGAGATCAAAGCTCAAAAGATGAAACTTGGCATCTCTATTGAGAGCACATAGTTAAGTGTTAAGATGAGAGACCCAGTGCATGGAGCTTTATCTGCTCCATGTTGTTGTAGTTACAGGGGAAAAACGTTACCTGCTTTCAAAGCCATAAAGCATTTGGCAAGCACTGTCAGAAAGATAGTGTAATGCAGTTCATTTATGTCCTTCCATGCCTCTCAGCTGTTTAGATTTTTGCATCATATATTTGGTCAGTTATTCATAAAATCTTGTTTCTGACAACTTGGTAAGATTTGAAGTCACTAAATAATGACATGTATTTGAGTTTCAGACTTCATATCCTTCAGAAAAATGCAGGCAAGCACACATCCAATTATTCTAGCTACTTTCTAAGTTTATAAGAGGAACAGTTATGTAGGGACGCATTACCAGTTCAGACAGCAGGCCAAAACAAATGTTTTTATTTTTCTGCCGCTGTCTTTTGCTGGTCATTACTGGCTAAATGCCTAGCTTGAGACCAGACCTTAACAATTAAGCCGCGAGAGGATGCTTAACATTTGTTAAGATTGGGGCTTGTGCTATAGTAGTTCTTAACTGATTTGTGTTTTTTCAGATATCTGAGCATAATCACCATGCTCCATGAGCTACAGTACCGTTATTTGACTAGTGTTTTTTTTGAGGAAGTGTGTATATATTGAGGAACCAGTGTTCTTTCATACTCTGTTTGATGAAAAGCGGTTATTTTGTAGAATCTGCAGGTGCTGAGCATGTGCAAAATGTCTGTCAGTAGTACTGTAGCATTCATAAACTTTTCAGGAACGTTTCCATTTACTTCCTGATTGGTCCTTTTTCAAAACCTTACATCACCATCATTACAAAGGAAAAAATACTCTCATATGCATTCTTTAATGCAAAAATCCTACTTGTGTATCCTGTGTCATTAATTTCCATACAGAAGTCAAAAATAAAAATGTTAAAACAAAACTCATTTTAGAATGCATTTTTATGACAAAATGAAAGCATGGCTGTAGACACTGGCCCTCCTTCAATATATCAATATTTCAGTATTTTATGCATGTAGCTTTTGTTTTTGTATTTAGTTTAGGACTATTAACTTGTAGCATTCTGCTTTGATGTTTTGCCTTACAGATGTTCAGCTTGAACTGTGAAAGTAATATATCTAAAGGAATGCAAAATAACGTTCATGAAAAAAATAGTGCTGAAAATGTACAGTAACTGAAAATTCATCACTGCTTCTCTCTCAAGCTGTTATAAGGAAATTTCTTTTACAGTTAATCGTGAGAAGATTATTCTTATTAATGCAGTATGTAGTCAGCTGTGGCTAATAGTTTCATTTCCTGCATAAAATATGTCTGAAACTTCTTGCAAAATCGCACATTTTATTAAAACAGAAAGCTCTACAGAGATATGAAAACTGATGGCAGTCATGTTTAATTTGATGAGACAAGATGTTTGAAATTAAGTTTTATGGATTAAAATCTTCATAGATGTCTAATAAAGCTATGCTTGCATGTCTGAATGTATACATATTCATAGCATTTTACACCTGTCATTTATTTCACATGACCAAATGTCAGGAACACCATAGCATTAATGTTTGACTGCTGTCTGTCTTTTGTGGGAGCAAGTGCCAGCGACATCAAGACACTTACATAGTATAAAATTCCGAAACTGCTAAATTTAATGCAGTTTTTGCCCTCTAAGGAGTAAAGGTCAGGGTACCCATTTTAATACCACATTGTTCCCTTTATAAGACAGACCATGTAAAAATTATATGATTGATATAGATTCTCTTCTACTTCTTAAACAGAAATGTCAGGCAGTCCTGTTAGCTGCTATGTTAATGGTTGCTGAGAAGTCAACACAATAATTAGTAACTGGAGTCATAATTTGTTTCCAGTAATGCTCTTCTAAATATGGCAGGACCCAAGACTTTTGACATTCCATTGATTTATCAGTACTTCACAAAGGGAATCTGGAATCACCTTTTGAAGTAAAGTCACATTTGCAGTCAATGATAGGATGGCCCAGCAATAAATAAATGTGTACATAAATAAAGAATAAACACAAAAGTGGCTAGAAGATTCAGAAATGGAAAAATAAAACTCTCACTTTACTGAAATTACTTCTCATATAACATGAAACAAACAGAAAAGTAATAATTTGAAGTGTAAAGCTAAACATGGATTTATTATAATTGGCTATACAAAGATGGGACATTGTTATTCAAAAACGAGCATGCTAATTGGACAGACCAACCAGTGTGTCCATTGTAAATCAAGTATATACCAATAGAAAAAAGTCTGGCCACTAAAAAAAAATTGAGTGGCCAGACGTTTTCTTATTGATATGTACTATGGGAGGCATACTTCTCCATTGTCCAGATTTTCACCTCATATGTTTGGTCTTTTCTTCATAAAATTTGTGGTTTTCTGGCACATCACCGAGGAGTGAAATAACTAAATAATGACATGCATTTGAGTTTCAGACTTCATATCCCTCAGACATTGTACTGTAACAAAAATCTTGTTATTCTAGCAGCTTTATAAGTCTATATGAGCAACGTTTGCAATCTGTCCTTCAGACAATGCACACTATAACAACAACATTTACAATCTGGCCCTATTTTGGGGCCTTTGATTCCCCATTATTTAAGGTTTTATCCACATTTCTTGAGCTAAGAGGTTAGGAGGTATGTCATAGGGCAGAACAAATGCAAGAAAAATCAGATATGCTCTTCAAAACTAATGAAACATACTTGATTTTCTTTGTATTTCTCCACTGTCTTGGCAGACTCTCATACCTCTGAGCTTTCTGATTTTTATAGTATAATATGTATACATATATATATATATATATATATATATATATATATATATATATATATATATATGTATATTGATTTATTTATATATAGTTGTTTGTGTGTATGTATATGTATGGGTCTACTTCACATAATCGAACATCCAAATGTTCAACTTTCATATGGCCGAGACCATATGATTGAACATTTGAATGTTCGACAACGTGAAGTAAAATCGCACTACATTGCGGTAAAAGGAAATCTTCCCATTCCACATTCTATGGAGATCCCCCATTCAGACTGTTTGAACTTTTAAAAGTTCGATCATATGGTCTCGGCCCTATGAAAGTCAAGCTTTTTAAAGTTCGACCATCTGAAGGGGACCCATATATATATGTATATAGTGTGTGTGTGTATATATATATATATATATATATATATATATATATATATATATATATATATACACACACACACACACACACACACACACACACACAAGCAACAAAGATTCTCTTTTCTCCATTGCTTCTACTGAACAGCACTGATGTGCTGTGCAAGCATGAGAACATAACTCCTATACACTTGTGCAGTACATCAACAAATGCGGAAGATCAGGAAACAGCATAGAGGAACACTATAATGCATTACATTATTTAAGAAAGGTAAGCAATTTCTTTCTTAAATAATGTCATTGTTTAATAGCAATAACCCATGAGTGGGTGTGGGTATATGAGGATTTACTCGCAGTTGGTTTTGCTTAATCAGTCGGGCTTTACCCTTGTAACCAAACCACGACAACCGTGGGTAAATCCTCATGTACCCACACACACTCAGTGGTTATTGCTTCTTTGAAGCAGTTCTAGTTACATCACACATGACAAACCGTATATCCTAAATGGGTCTATATTGGAACCGTGAAAGCCCTAGTCACCGAATACATAAACACCGACACATATTCTGTGAACTGTGAATATACCAAACGCCGTAAATCGCGAAATTCAAAACCTCGAACCGTCATAGTTGTCCCACCCTACCGCCCGCTACATACTAGCTACTCAAACAAAATAAATAAACCACATACATACACGAACCAAAACCCTACTTCTAACCCTAAACTAAAACCCTACTTCTAACCCTAAGCTAAATCTTGCATATACTACCATGTATGCACTTACCTTAACCCACACCCTAACCCTAAGATCCATAACTATGGCACACTTACCTTAAGAGGCTATACCCAAACAAAATAAATAATCCACACACATACACTTAACAAAACCCTACTTCTAACCCTACACTAAATCTCACATACATTACCATCTATGCACTTACCTTAACCTGCACCCTAACCCTAAGGTCCGTAACTATCGCACACTGGGGTGGGAGGTTAACATAATGGTTAAGGTGCTTACCTTACAAACACAAGATGCAGGGTTTGATTCTCACTTGGGGTGATTGGCTAGGCTTAAAATGGCTCACAAGGGCAGGCAGCCTAGTACTAATCTATGAACCTATGAACTTACCTTACGGAGCTGTACTTTAGAAGGGCCAACCATGACGATTCGGCATTTTGGATTTCGCGCTTCAGAACGATCAATGTTTTCGTGGTTCGATGAAGACATGTTGGCGTTTACGTATTCTGGTAAGTGGACCTTCAAGGTTGTAATAGGGTACCATCCAAAACAAATTCTATACTGAAACACACTGCAGGATTAAGGGTTTTCTTATCAGCCCCAATGGGGACAGTAGCTGACACCCATTGTTTTATTGAAACCCTGGAGTAAAAATAGTGGGGAATAGAGGCATGTTTCCACATGAGGGGTGCAAGTTGCTTGTCCTTCCTTGCAGAAACATAGATGTCTGTTTAGACAGATACTGTGTTACACTGTCGCTCTGTGTTTCAGGTGGCAGAGTACGTACTTTTCACTTTTGGGCTTGCAGGATTTGAGTCAACCTAAAAACAACCACTTAAACCCATCACAAGTACTATGGAATGCTTAATTCAGCCCAAAGTTCAGATTTGTAAAAGGGTAGTGACCATGTCTACAGTAAATGTAACAAAATGCAGTGTGCTTCTAGGAATGGGAAGAGTGCTGGAATTTTAGTCCTAACATATGGGATTTAAGTGTAAAAGGAAGCAGGTAGGGACTGCTCAGAGTTTTTTAACAGAATAAAAGCTTAATGGAAAGATATAAATTGAAACATACATTATTTATAGATTCCCTCTCAGTTTCCCATTTATGCACCATGTGGTACATCGGGCAATGATCACTTTTCAGTGCTTATTGTTTCTGTAGCAGTTATGGGTTTTACGGGCTCAGGTTGCTAGCCCAAGGTCCCTACCCTCCTAGGGAGGGTGCACCACAAACACTCTTGCATGCACACACTCACACCTGGGGCTAATTTAGAGTGTCCACTCCACCTGCATGTCTTTGGAATGTGTGGAGAAACCAAAGCACCCAGAGGAAGCCCATGCAAATACAGGGAGGACATGCAGACTCCACACAGAAGACACCCCAGCCGAGAATTGAACCAGAGAACCTCTTGCTCTGAGGAGGCAATGCCACTGTACCACGCTATTTACAGATTAGAAGTGATGCATTTTAGGAATGTGATGGAGGTGAACTTTGGTACAGAATTTGTACATATATTATTTACAAAAAAATCTGGCTGTACAAATGGAATAGATATATATATGTATCTGTATATTGGTTTTAGTCACTTGAACTGTGGCAGCCTGCTTTTCCAAATAAAGGTTGTACAGTAATGATTGCAGTCCTTTTCATCAGCTAGGGAGAGACATGAAATAAGAGTAAGATTCCATTTTAAGATATATGAAGGAAGGGGAGTGGTGGGGTAGAAATGAGGAAAGATATAGGAAAGGTCAGAGTAGGTTGTTATAGTTGGACTAAAAAAAATATTACGCTTATAGTTGTGTACATAATATAGTATGACATTAACATGTTCATGAGAACTTGTAGCTCCAGATACAGATAAAGAAGATATTTAATTTAGTCATCAATATGTTACATTTTAATTCACTTTGCAGATATGGTGGTAAGGTGTTCCATGTTCGACTACATTGACTGAATGGAGAGAGCCAATGTGGTTGTTGGGTGATGTTATTTGTAGCAGATTATGATTCTAGGTTCTCAAATTTAGTGGTGGATTACATATATATTCCAAGGATGGAAATGGAAGGAAATTTGTTAGCTTTGTGTATAATATGTGCTGCCTTTCGCTGAGTAATGATTTTTTTATTAATTAAGCTAGTTAATGTTATGCAGCATGCTTTAGTTTATGCATGTGATTTTTTTTTGTAAATATTAGGATGATGAAGACACATATAAGCTGAGTAGTAGAAGGAATTGTCAGTTTGGTATCATTCAGAGATCTACCATTTTGTGTGTTTTGGATGTAGCATACTCTGTGCTTCTCAAACTGCTGTTTATGATGTATAACAGTTAAGAATTTCGTGTGAGTAACTTTGTACAAGTACATATTTGCTGTGTTTCTTAAGCAGCATACTGCACGAGTCTGTAGCAAAACAGTATCCACTGGAAAGCCTCTGTTTCAAAGATGACATTTTCCAAATACAGCATAAAGATTGGCAAGGATTCTGGGCATTTCATTGTCTGATTTCTGAGTGGCGGTTATGGAAATCCATTTCATAGAATACTACTTTCAGAGATAAAGATTATTTTGAAGGGGGCAAGATGGTCTCTATCTCATGGGGGGGGGGGGGGTACTCTCCCTAACTATACATCTCCATTGTTAATAACTAATGAGGACTTGCAGAAGGCATATAGCCCTATGCTCTCATATTGATCTATCGGGCATTAAAGTATCAAATGCACCCAGTTTGTACTCTGCCACTAATCTCTAGTCAATACTGTAGAATTGTATGTAAATTTTTATCTATTTCCTTCCACTCAGTTAGGAGATTGCATCTAGATTGTCTAATAGCATTACAGTAATTAGCACATTTCAGGAAAGAATTAGTGATATAATTTTATAAACAGTAAGTTATGTTGTGTTCCTGTTGTATTATGACTGGTTAATAAAGATTTGCTGAAAAAAAATTATATGTCTCCATTATTGCACAACAGTTGGGAAAAGGGCAACGTTAATGAGAGCTGAAAGTGGTTTCAGTGATACTGAATCACATTTCTATTACTCACTGAAATTGCCACTGTACACATACTTAACTTACAATGAAGTGTTCAAGACCCTTCTACTGCAATTTAAGACTCTATACCATTGGACATCTTTCATATGAAGTGATTGTTACAGAAAAGTTCAGAGCCTTTCACTTTATGCACCACTGAAGTTTACTCCTTACTTGTCAGAAGCAGGATTCCTTTGTATTCTGTAAACAGAATCCCAAAACAGTGCTTATACAAGTCATGCTTCCTCAGCGTGACGAAGAAAATGTAGTCAGAAGGTGTATTAAACTATAAGCCAGATTGTTCTACAATTCCTTCCACACCTTTAGACTGCAAAATGAATGTATGAAAAACAAAGGTGGTGGTGGTTCAATCTATAGTAGAGATAAATTCACCTCCTGTCTACTTAGACTGAACAATTCCATAGTTACTCCAGGTCCAGGTTACGGTGGGTAAGACCCACATTCAAGTCCTAGCCAGTTACAAATCCCCCTCCATGGCTCACAATACCCACAAAGTCTACTCACCTCCAAATTTTACCGCACACACTGGTTATGAGGGATTTCAATTATCCCACCATCAACTGGGAAACCTACTCTAGGGCAAACTTGCTAGCATAAAAGTTCCTTGACTTTATGAATTCAAATGCTCTGGGGCACAGGAAAATAATTTTCTTGGGTGGCGAAAGCCAGGGTACATTTTTGGCTAGGCTTATATAGGCCCTAGGGCCAATAGCCTAGTAACCTACCTATGAAGCAAATTGTCCATACCCCGACAACAGGAACAAACATTCTAGATCTAGTCCTAACCAACATGTCAAGCAGGTGCACTGGTGCAACTGTTGGACTCTCATTAGTTAAAACTGACCACAAATCAGTCAGCTTAAAACTGATTAACACCGGAACACACAAAAGGCGAAATCAGACTAAAAAATTTCACCAAGGTAAACAATACCCTCTTAGGTAAAGATATAAATGCATTCCAAGCCCCACTCCAAACTGAAAGTGTTAACTACACCGAAGTTTACACTAAAGCCTTGTACAATCACTTTCATAAGTATATAAACTCAGCTGTATCAGATAGAATCAAGTTGCCAAGGTGGACTTCCAGCATCAAGAAACTCTACAATAAAGGCAAAAAGTTGATGTCCAAGAAATCATAGACAAGGACCCAAAAATGGAAAAGCACCCTCCTCAGCATTAACAGGCAAATAAGACAAATTGTCAAATCATCCGACAGCCTCTTTGAGAAAAACCTAGCAAGTACTACCAAGGATAACCATAAGGCCTTTTACAACTACGTACGTAACCTATAGGGTAGGACCCAAGCATGTGCAGATGTGGTAGCCAATAGTATCAGACACACTGACACCACAGAGATAGTGAACCTGCTAGCAGATAGGTTTGGTGAAAATTTCACTCCCTTAGCACCTCCTAACTTACAATAAACCCTCCCTCAAACTTCCTCACTACCTTACATATCTGAAGAGCAGGTCTACAAAGCCCTGTCCAAGGCAAAGAATACGGCCTCTATGGTACCAGATGACATCCCATGCTGTCTTCTAAACAGGTTAAAACATGAACTAGCATCACCACTAAGTACCCTTTTCAGTCATAGCCTAACCACATGCTTTGTTACTGTGGAATGTAAAACAGCTACAGTTATTCTTCTCCACAAAGGTGGCCTAGCAACAACCAGCATCATTATGGACCTCATAAAGACATAGGTTACCTCTAAACCCTGGATCATACCCAGTTCGGCTCTGTGAAGGGCAGACCTTGCCTGTTAAATCTGGTGGATTCCTTAGAAAGTGTGACCAAGGCCATTGATGAGGGCAGATGTATGCACACAGCACACCTCAACTTGGCAAAGGCTTTCGACACAGTACCACATTCAGGCATTACTGATAAACTTAGAAAACTGAATGTAAAACCCCTCATTGTAAGATGGGCTGCCAATCAGTCCACAAAACAGACACACACACTATCAAAGTGGGTGATTCCACTTAACCAGCAGACCTGTTACTAGCGGGGTGCCACAGGGTTCAGTGCTGGTCCCCCTACTGTTTGGTATATACTTCTGAGAAATTCAGGTCAAAACTAAACAGTTGTGGCTGACCAAGTTTGCAGATGACATCATTGAATTCCCAAATGATGTCAGTATACTACAGGAGGGTCTCAGACAGACCAACAACTGGTGTATTAGTCACAGTCTCAAACGGAATGCAAAGAAATGCATCATTATTTCCTTCAGCACAAACAATGTTCCTTCTCACTATCAAATCAACAACAGTACCCCAAGTGCCCATGAAGTGGTAAGGGACCTGGAATCACAGCTTGACTGCAACTTTTAACTTCGACCACCACGTGTCTATAGTTGTAAGGAAAGTTTTCCATGTGCCTCATTTGATTAGTAAAGGCATCGCCTCAAGAGCAAAAGAAGATGTTCTTCATGTTTCACTGTTGCAGTCATCACACTTGGGTTATCTGCCTGCAGGTAGCCCTCAGTCGGCCCTAATACCAGAGTCTTGGGATTTCTGCGTCAGATGCTGTCACCTCTTCCATGGCGTCAAGTCGGCCGGGGTATAAAACATGCAGCCGATGCCATTACATCAGTCTTTCTTGCCATGGAGGAGCCCAAAGCAGTAGTAGTTCGCAAGTGCTGGTCGGCCGCTTCATGAAATTTTAATTTTTTTGAGTTTCAAACCTGAAGTCTTCTAAAGCTAAGTACCCTGTTTGGGACCCTTTTTTCTTGCTCTAACCAATGTCAAAAAAAGTTAACAATTGTCTTGCCTGTGGAAAGCAAATACCTCACAGAGATTTTCATTCTTGCTGCTTCACCTCTTTAGGCCCAGACCACGACGTCCCTCGCTGTCGGTTTTGTGCCATGTTTAACTCCCAAACCATTCGTTGTCCGGCTATCTTTGTCGCTAAATTCTTTTGCTCTCGTTCTCCGTATTTCAAAATGGCTTCGATAAGACATCCGAATACTGATCTTCCGAAAAAAACGTAAAGATAAAGACAGAGATAGACTGCATAGGTCCAAAACTGCTGACTATGCTTCTGTTAAGCTAGTCGCCAATCCGCCGGTATTCAGTGAGGTGCCTTTGCAGCCCCTGATGCCCACTTCTACAGATTCGCAGGCCTCTGCTGAGACCCATTCGGAGTCCAGTATGCTGCAAGATGCTTTTTAGACTATGGGACCTGCAGATGTCTCTACCTTGGATGGGTCCGGAGCCGCTGTGCAGGCACTGGCTTCTGAGGGTGTATTCTGACCTACCGATGTTCGTATTAAACCGACAACTTCATTTTTAGCTAAAACTACCAAGTTTCTCAGGCCCAGAGTTCACACTACGCCTAGAAAAGCGATGACCAAAGCTCATGCTCAAGCTCCCATGCCACAAAAACAAATGCTTAGAATGGCTGAAGACCTTATTACCCTAATTAGGGGAAGCCAGCCTTGCCCTGCTAAAAGACAAAGAACTGAGTTTCCTTCTCATTCTACAGACCAGGAGTCCGATGACTCTGACCCTTCTAATTACCAGGACATACTCTTATCAACCTATGAGGATTCAGATGCAGAGGAATCCATTCCCTCTGCCTCCCCTCCAGAGGATTTTTCTTTTGGTGAAACCCTGCATGCTTTAAGAGATCATTTCCACTGGGAATGCCAGGACTATCCTCAGTCCAAAAAGAGACTCTGAGAATTTTTAGAGTTGCCTCAGCACAGGCCTCTAGCTATACCCCCTGTCCTGGATATTGTAGATGATGTCTTCATGGAATCCAGTCTTACTCCTAACACTTTACCACAGGCCCCTAGAAAACCTGACTGGTACTACAGAGTACCTGATTCTCACAAATTTCTCTTTAAGAATCCTACTGTGGATCCAGAGACCATTTCCCAGGGACCTAAAGGCATTAAGGCTACTGCAGCCAAAAGCCTTACCCCTTCAGACAGGGATTCAAGAGCTTTAGACAGATGAGGTAAGAAGGTATATACCTCTGGAACTCTTACCATCAGAGCTTTGAATTGCCAGATGTTCATCATGCATACAGCTGCAGTCATTACAGATGGGTTATCCTGCCGTCAGGCGGGTCCTCGGTCGGCCGAATTCCAAAGTCTAGGTCCGGCGTCGGTTGTCGTCGCTTCTTCCCTGACGTCAGAGTGGCAGGAGTACAAAAGAGGCAGCCGACACCATTTTTTTCAGTCTTTTTTGCCGCGCAGTGCCTGAAGCAGAAGCAGTTCGCAAGTGCCAGTCGGCCAGCTCCTGAGATTTACAAAAGTATTTCAGCCGAAGTCTTCTTGAAAGCTAAGTACCCCGTTGGGGAAACTTTTCTTGCCTCAGACCGATGTCAGACAAAGTTAATAATTGCATTTCTTGTGGGAAGCAAATACCGCATAAGGATTTCTACTCTTTCTGTATACCTTGCTTAGGCCCAGACCACGACGTCTCGGCCTGCCATTTTTGTGCTAGATTCAACAAGCGCACTATTAAGCGCCGGGCGGAGTTCGCCCTTCATTATTTTTGGCAAAAAATTTAATTATATCATGTCGTCGGATACTCCGAGTCCAGTTTTGAGCAAAAGACGCAAAGATAAGGACCGACATCCGAGGTCTGCACCGACTACTGAGACCACGCTTAGGCCGACTACCGGTTCTTAGCGAGGCACCTATGCAGCCCCTGAGTACCGATGACACTACATTACCAGTGACTACAGTACTCCGAGGTTGCAGGCTCCTCGGTCCCCATTTCTACTGCAGATACCGACGCCACTCTTGGCGGGGAAACTCAGAATTTAGACAGGCCTGCCATTTCTCAAGGTGTCTTCAGGCCTACTTTTTTCGAAAATTGGCAAAAGTAGACACTTTTCATACCCTGAGATATTATGTAAGGATATCACTAATATGATCTCACATGAAGAACTCAATGCAACAGCGACGCTTCAATGTTAACTAGACAATATTAAAGTGGTGAGTTAGTTGAACAATTTATAGATCAAATTCAAGTGATAGTAAGGTAATAAGGTTAACTTTCTGGATGTGGAATAATAGGATAGTTACCAACATAAGGTGATATCTTCCTCCTTCTCTATTAAAGCTTTTACTAAATCTAAAGCAGCCATGAAAACCAAAAAACAGGGTCCTCTGACCTCCTCTCAAGGCCCCATGCCTAAATAGCAGATGCTTAAAATGGCTGAGGACCTGATTACTCTTATCAGGGGTTCTCAACCCCCCTCTGACAAAAGACCCAGATTAGAGGAAGACTGCCCTTCCTCAGATCAAGCTTCTATTACCTCAGAACACTCTGAGGACCAGGATTATGCCTATTCACCTTTTGAAGACTCTGATGCTGAGGAGTCTATTCCCTCGGTCTCCCCCCCCAGAGGACTACTCTTTTGGGGAAACCCTGCATACATTGAGGGAACACTTTCACTGGGAAGGCCAAGATTACTCAGATTCCAAGAAAAGGCTCAGGGAATTTCTTTTGCTCCCCCAGCATAGGCCCCTGGCTATCCCTCCTGTTTTAGATATATTGGATGATGTGTACACAGAAGCCAGCCTTAATCCAGATTCTTTACCTCCAGCTCCTGTTAAACCAGACAGGTATTACAGGGTTCCTGATTCTCACCAGTTCCTATATAAAAGCCATACTGCTGACCCAGGAACTATTTCACAGGGTCCCAAGGGAATTAAGGCTTCTACTGCTAAAAACACATTACCTTCAGAGAGAGATTCCAGAGCTTTAGAATGGTGGGGGGGGGAAGGTGTATACCTCGGCCACTTTAACCATGAGGGCATTAAACTGTCAATTCCATATGTTAAATTATCAACAGTTTTTGTTATCTCAGTTGAAAAGCAAAATGGCACAACCAGATTTAAAAGAGTTGCAGGATTTGTTGCATGGTGCAGAGCAAGTGGGTAAACATACCATGCAGTGTGGTTTTGAAGCTTTAGAGGCCTCATATAGAGCTGCTGTTACGGGGTCTGTTATACGTAGGCATGCTTGGCTCAAAGAGCAAACCTTACCAGATCATGTCAAAGCTAAATTATTAGATGCACCTCTTCAAAAAGATGTATTGTTTGGTGTTAAAGCTGAGGAGGTACTAAAGAAAATGGAGGAAAAAGCGAAATCAATGCAAACAGTGAAGGATTTCCTGCAGGTACAACCTCCATGTTTCAGCAGAAACTGGCCTTCAAAAAATTGGTACTTTCCAGCCACGGACAGACCTCAAAGGGGCAGATACAGACACCCTAAGGGTAGAGGGCAACCTCAAGGATCTTTCAGAGCCAGACAGTGGCAAACACCAACCCCAAGAGGTGGAGAAGATAGATCACAGTCATTTAGAAAACAGACACAATGACTTCCCCCTACACCTGCCAAGCAAAGCTTTAATGGCAGCACCTTTGGGTGGAAAACTGGCATTATTCTCAAAAAATTGGCATATTGTTACAAAAGACAAATGGATTCTGGACATTATAGACAGAGGCTGCAGGTTCCACTTTCACACCCTTCCAAAAATGAGAGGCATGCCAAACCTGCCACAAAATCAAAGGGCAGAGGCACAAGAACAAATTTCCGCTCTCATGGACATGAAAGTGATTCAAGAGGTACCTGCAAAAGAACAAGGTCAAGGGTTTTATTCCAGACTATTCCTGGTACCAAGGAAAGACAAAGATTGGAGACCTATCTTAGACCTATCCATCCTAAACACATATCTACAGGTGCCAAAATTCAAGATGCTCACATTACAGCAACTTCTTCCCATGCTGGGCAAGGAGTCTTGGCTGGTAACATTGGACCTCAAGGAGGCATACCTGCATGTCCCTATCAGACAAGATTGCAGAAGATACCTCAGATTTCTTGCAGGTTCAACCCATTACCAATTCTCTGCATTGCCCTTTGGCTTATCTACTGCACCCAGAGTGTTTACGAAATACCTGGCATCAGTAATCGCCTTCTGCAGACTACAAGGAATACAAATCTACCCATATTTGGACGACTGCTTGATCCAAGCGGACAGCAAGGACATACTATTGCAGCACCTGGCGTTTGTAATAAAACTGTTGAACTTCCTGGGATACACAGTCAACAAAAAGAAATCAAAACTAATACCATCTCAACAAATAATTTTCCTGGGTGCCAGCTTGAATACAACCACCCAGATGGCCTACCTCACGCCAGACAAACAAGGGCAACTGTCTCTCAATACTTCAGCAAAATGACAACTTTCACCAGGCTAACTGCAAGGAAAGTCCTGCAGGCTGTGGGATTCATGGCATCTTGCATCCTACTAATCCCATGTGCAAAGCTGCATATGAGGAAACTTCAATGGTACCTAAAAAACTTATGGTCTCAACACAGCCACAGCTTGGAAACAATTATACCACTCATTCCATGCCTTCAAAAGGAATTTTTGTGGTGGGCTCAAGCATGCCAAAGAAACACAGGTCTCCCTTTATGTGTACCTCAAGCAACTCAAATCATCACAACAGACGCCTCAGACTATGCCTGGGGAGCACACATGACAGATCAGTGCATTCAGGGAAAATGGTCCCAAAAACAGAAGCACCTACACATCAACCAAAAGGAAATGCTAGCCGTGCAAAATGCTATTATGACCTTCAAAGACCTGCTGCATCCAGGCCAGCTATTGATAAGGACAGACAACACCACAGTGATGTGGTACATAAACAGGGGGGAACTCATTCATACCCCCTGTGCAGGCAAGCCATGACCCTATGGAACACAGTACTGGAATTGCAAATCCAACTACAGGTACAATTCCTACCAGGGAAGGAAAACACACTGGCAGACAACCCAAGCAGAAATATGACAGATCCACATGAATGGAAGTTGCATCCTCAAGTTTTCACAAAGATAACTCAGGCATGGGGACAGCTAGACATAGATCTCTCTGCTACCCACAGAAATTGCCAGTTGAAAACATTTTATTCAAGGACCTATCATCCACAGGCCTGGAAAGTGGATGCACTCTCTTTCAATTGGACAACATTGACAGTTTATGCCTTCCCGCCTCTTCCTCTGCTGCCCAAAGTTCTATTAAAAGCCAGACCAGAGAGGCCGCAAATGATTCTCATTGCTCCAGACTGGCCAAGACAACACTGGTATCCGCTCCTGAAGAGCCTGACACATTCCCCACCATGGATCCTACCTCTAGTCCCTCTTCTGTTGTCCCAGCACAACTACAAAACCCTTCACAGCGAGCTCAAAACCCTAAATCTAGCTGCATGGAGAATTCCTTGATTTCCCAACAGACTCTCCTCTCCAAGGAGGTGCAGGATGTCATCTTGGAAGCCAGAAGACCTTCTACTAGAAAAGCCTACTCCACCAAATGGAAACAATTTTGTGCCTGGAATCAAGAAAAGGGCCAGAATCCTTGGGTAATAAATATACCTCATATTTTACAGTACCTAGCTGAGATGTTAAGCAGTGGACTTTCCTTCTCCTCCATCAAGATCCATGCTTCAGCCATTTCTGCACAATACAACACAGATCCTCCTTTATTCTCACATCCTCTCTTAAGGCAGTTCCTCAGAGGGGCAAAAAATATAAAACCCCCAAGGAAACCACCAGTCCCTGCTTGGGACCTCAACTTTGTATTGGAAAAGCTGACCCTTCCTCCCTTTGAGCCAGCTTCTTCAACAGAACTACAATACTTGTCATGGAAAACAGCCTTTCTTCTGGCTATCACCTCAGCACGCAGGGTTTTGGAGCTACAGGCCCTCATGGCTGTGCAACCATTCATCATTTTCCATCAGGACAGAGTTTCCTTACGAACCAGCCCTACCTTTATGCCAAAGGTAGTATCCAGTGTAGCTTTGAATCAGACTATCCACTTACCTACCTTTTGTCCAAATCCACAAAACAAAGGGGAAAGACTACTACATTCCTTGGACATTCACAGACAACTTTGTTATTATTTGGACAGGACAAAAACATTCAGGAAATCATAGCAACTCTTTGTGTCCTATGCTACAGGTGCTCAAGGAAAGGCTATTTCCAAACAGACAATTTCAAAATGGATAGCCCACTGCATACGCTTTTGTTACTCATTTCATAGAAAAACTGTGCCTGCATGCATCAGATCCCACTCCACCAGGGCCACAGCTACCTCTGCAGCTTTCCTCAGGGGGGTTCCTACCAAGGACATTTTGGAAGCAGCCACTTGGAGTTCAGTGCACACTTTCTCCAAGCACGATCACCTTCCACTATACTCTAAATCCAGAGCGGGTTTTGCCACAGCAGTCTTGCAGGGCATCCTCGCTCCTCCTAGTTCCACTTAGTGCCTACCACCCCTACTTAGCTTTGGGATTCTTCCCATCTGTAATGACTGCAGCTGTATGCACGGTGAACATAGTACAGTTTTGTACCTACCATAAATGTAGATGTTCGAGTGCTCATACAGCTGCAGTCCAGGTTACCCCCCCTCCATCCCCTCTTAGGACAGGCCTTATGACAAACACCTTATCATACAACCTATTTGGGGTATTCTCTTATGGTGTATTTGCTTGAAACTACTGTTTTTTGATTATTCTATTTTGCATGTTTGCATTACTTTATGTTTTGCCTTCCTTCTGGGGGCACCTGACATCTGGGGCAAGAAAAACTAAAGAAAATGGCGTCTGCTGCCTCTTTTGTACCCCCTGCCGCTCTGACGTCAGGGAAGAAGCAACGACAACCGACGCCGGACCTAGACTTTGGAATTCGGCCGACCGAGGACCTGCCTGACGGTAGGATAACCCATCTGTAATGACTACAACTGTATGAACACTCGAACATCTACATTTATGGTAGGTACTAAATTGTACTTTTCACATGTTGAAGTACCAGCAACATATTATGGAACTAATTAAACAAAAAATGACATGCCTTCCAGTTAATGCATTCTGCAAACCAAGTTAGTAAACATACTTTGCAGTGTGGTTTTGATGCCTTAGAAGTATCTTGCGGGGCTGCAGTCACTGGGTCTGTACTGAGAAGGCATGCTTGGCTGAAGGAACAAATCTTGTCAGATCATGTCAAAGCAAAATTGCTAGATGCTCCTTTAAATCAGGACCATTTGTTTGGCACCAAAGCAGAATAAGTTCTTAAAAAGATGGAGGAAAAAGCTAAATCTATGCAAACTGTCAAAGATTTCTTACATGTGCAGCTACCTAGATTCAGTAGGCATTGGCTTTCTAAAAACTGGTCCTTTCCAGCCCCTCCCAGGCCTTCTCAGTCCAAACCCAGGAGAAACAGACCACCAAGTCTACAGTCTCAGGGTATGCAGAGATATAAACAATGGAGTGCTCCCACCTCTAAAACAGGGAGTGGTAAGCCACCCCCTTATGGTAAAAGTTCACAATGACTTTTCAATTATCCTTCCCAGCCATGCCCAATTACTTGTGCCCCTAGGAGGAAAACAAAAAACGATGTCCATTACTCAGAACTGATGGGTTCTAAACATTGTATCCCAGGGATACAGATACTACTTCCATTCACTGCCAACCCCAAGCAGGTTGCCAAACCTTCCATCAAACCAGTGGGCAGAGGCTCAAAAGTAAGTACTTTCCCTTCTCAATATCAGGGCTATTCAACCTGTTCCAGTAGAACAAAGGGGACAGGGTTTCCACTCCAGACTGTTCCTGGTGCCCAGAAAAAAGGGCTCTCGGTGCCCTATCCTAGATCTATCAATTCTCAACACCTTTCTGGTGGTCCCAAAATTCAAAATGCTTACTCTGCAGCAGCTTCTCCCAATGCTAGCCAAGGATGCCTGGTTAGTCACCCTAGACTTAAAAGAAGCTTATCTGCACATCCCCATAAGGGAGTCTTGCAGGAAATATCTATGTTTCAGGGCCGGATCTATGCACGAGTTCTATACACTTCCCTTTGGCTTATACTCTGTGCCCAGAGTATTCACAAAGTGCCTGGCTCCAGCCATTGCATACTGCAGGCAGAGAAATATTCAAATTTACCCATACTTGGATGATTGCCTGATTCAGGTGGATAGTCAGGAATTGCTACTTCAGCACCTGCCATTTGTAAAAGGACTCCCTAACTTCACTGGGGCACACCATCAATGAAAAGAAATCACAACTGATGCAAAGTCAAAAAATTGTCTTCCTGGGAGCAAGCTTGAACACAAATTCCCAGATAGCATTCCTCACTCCAGAAAAGCAGGTCTATTTGACAAACTACTTCAAACTAATGGCCACCAAAACCCAGCTATCTTCAAGGAAAATACTGCAAGCCCTAGGGTTTATGGCCTCATGCATTCTGCTTATTCCATATGCAAGACTGCATATGAGGAAATGTCAGTGGTACTTAAAAATTCTCTGGTGTCAACAGTCTCGGGACCTATAAAAAGTGATTCCTATCATACCTTGTCTAAGGGCAGAGTTCCTTTGGTGAGCAGAAGCATGCAACCACAAAAAGTGGCTGCCTTTCACTCACCCCCTTGCCACCCATACCCTGACAACAGACGCATCAGACTATGCATGGGGGGCTTACATGGCAGGCAAATGCATTCAAGGCAAATGGAGCCCAGGACAAATTCTCCTGCATATCAGTCAAAAAGAGATGCTAGCTGTACAGAATACTCTTACAGCCTTCAAGTAACTAATCCTTCCAGGACAGCTCCTGATAAAGACAGACAACACCACGGTTATGTAGTACATAAACAAGCAGGGGGGGAACCTATTCTTACTCACTCTGCAGGTGAGCTACGGCCCTGTGGAACACAGCCTTAAGCACCAAGTGCACCTATAAGCTCAATTCCTGCCAGGCAAACAAAATTCACTGGCAGATGACTTAAGCAGAAATCTACTGGACCCACGTGTGGAAATTGGAGCCCAACTCATTCTAACTTCTAATCCAGAGGTGGGGGACACCAGAGGTGGATCTCTTTGCCTCCAACTAGAACCACCAATTGAGCAAATTCTGCAACAGGAACCCTCACAGCAGGGCCTGGATGGTGGATGCCCTATCCTTCACATGGGAAAAACTCTCAATTTATGCCTTTCCCCCTCTGCCCCCCTCTCAAAAGTACTAGTCAAGATAGGTCAAGGGCAGTCCTTATTGCCCCAGAATGGCCACGCCAGCACTGGTACCTACTCCTACACAGTCTTGACAGCAGTGCCACCCTGGCACCTACATCACACACATTCCCCGTTGTCTCAGCAGGAGGGACAGAGTTTGCATCCACAGCTGCAAACCCTAAATCTTTGCAGCCTGGCTTATTCCCTAAATGCACCACCAGCATTCCTCAACAAACAGGTGCTGGACGTCATCCTTGAGGCCAGAAGGCCTAGTACTAGGAAATCCTATGCTAAAAAGTGGAAAATATATTGTTCTTGGAGTCAGTCTCAAGGAAAGGACACAGCTGTGCCCTCCTTACCTCAAATCCTTGATTACCTAGCAGAGCTGCTCCACAGAGGCCTGTCCTTCTCCTCCACTAAGATTAATGCCTCTGCCATTTCAGCTCATTATAATACTGAGCCACCTCTCTTTTCTCACCCTCTCATCAAACAGTTCCTGAGACGGGATAACAATTTAAGGCCCCCTAGGAGAGCTCCCACCCCTGCCTGGGACCTTAACTTTGTACTGGAAAAGCTCATGCTTCCCCCTTTTGAACCTGCTACTTCAACAGAGTTAAAATTCCTCTCCTGGAAAACAGCACTGCTTCTGGCCATTACTTCAGCAAGAAGAGCGTCTGAGTTACAGGCACTAATGGCTGTGGAACCCTTCATTATTTTCTGTGCTGACAGGGTTTCCCTCGGGACTAACTCATCCTTTATGCCTAAGGTGGTATCCAGTGTGGCTCTAAACCAATCCTTCCATTTGCCAACCTTCTTCCCTAATCCTCAGAATAAAGGGGAAAGGATCCTGCACTCCTTGAATGTACACAGAGAGCTCAGGTTCTACCTTGACAGGATTAAGCCTTTCAGAAAATCTGACCAGATGCTAGTCAGCTTTGCTACAGGGGCAGAGGGCAAGGCCATTTCAAAGTAAACCATTTCTAAATGGATAGCACACTGCATCCATTTCTGCTACAAGCACCATGAAAACCTACCCCACAGGGGATCAGAACACATTCCAGTAGGGCTACTTCCATCTGTACAGCATTTCTCAGGGGAGTCCCTACCAGGGACATCCTGAAAGCTGCAACCTGCAGTTCTGTACACACATTCACCAAGCATTACCACTTACCTATTTTTTCTAAATCCAGAGCTTGATTTGCTACAGCAGTCTTACAAGGCCTGCTAGCCAGCCCTAACACTTTTTGACTGCCTCCACCCATCCTCAGCTTTGGGAATCAACCTAAGTGTGATGACTGCAACAGTGATACATGAAGAACATGGTACAGTTGTATACTTACCATAAATGTAGATGTTCGAGTGTATTCACTGTTGCAGTCCTGGTTACCTTCCCGCCAGCCCCTGACTTTTCTATACTTTCTACCTATCCTCTTTTTAGCCATATCTTATGGCAATGGTATTTACTTTTCACTGTAGGTGTTCCACACCATGTAATTGCTTCCTATTTTGGGGGCTCCTGACATTTGGGACAAGAAAAACTGATATAATGGCATCAGCTGCATGTTTTATATCCCTGACGTCATGGAAGAAGCGACAGCATCCGACGCAGAAATCCCAAGACTCTGGTATTCAGGCCGACTGAGTGCTACCTGCAGGCAGATAACCCAAGTGTGATGACTGCAACAGTGAATACACTCGAACATCTACATTTATGGTAAGTGTACACAACTGTACTTTATAACCCCCACCATACTCTGCACTTATCCGGCCCATAATTGAGTATAACACCCTATTCGATATGTACCATACTAAGCACCTGCAGCAATTGGAGAGACCTCAGAGGTTTCTAACAAAGAAGATCAAGGGCCTCTAGCATGAGTCTTACACGGAAAATCCCTGTCACTATACTCTGTATTGTATAGACTTCTTAGGGGAGATTTGTGCCTGGCTAATGGAATAACCCAAGACCCAAACATAATGAACTTACTTCATATCTGTAAATCAAATGGGGCTAGGGCTACCTATTCCAGGGACTTAAATTTGTCCCTCCAGCTTACCTTATTTATCTCCAAGCGACTGCCACATCTTTGGAACAGGCTATCAATTCATATGAAACAGAGCACCTGTATGACACTGATCAAGAGGAACGTGGATGAGGCACCATAAATTCTTACCAGGTATAGTGCCCACAACCCTCCTGGACCTGGGCAGTCCTCACTTAATACAATCTTTGGTATTGACTAATACTTCTACAGTATTACATTGGGTTGAAACGACTAGGCTTAAAATGACTTCCGTGTCTGTAGCCTAGTAATCTCCTGTGATCCTGTGAAATGCAGAACATTTAACTAATAAGATATTTGCTGCAGTAAAAAAGGAAGATGGGTAAGCATGATGTATATGTGTGCATGTTGTTACAATGGTTTGGGGATACAAAACAAGGGATAGTCCACTCATTATTAGACTGCTATTATTGAAGGAAAAATGGAATGAAGGGTTTGTAATTTGTTGCTTTTGGTAGGAAACAATTATATTGTGTAAACATTAAAAATTAGGCATTTAATGTGAAGAGCTATGTTGGTGATACCAGCCAAATACAGAGTCATGCATACTGGAGTCATTCTGATGCTACGACGTTTGCATTTTTGCAGGAGACTCAAATATCCAACAGTGATAATGTTCAGAAAAGTGCTACAAAGAGTAAAAAGTATCTGACAAGGCTGTGGGAATTGTTTAAAGTTAGGATCTTACATTATTTTGCATTTTGAAACTGAATAACCTGAGAATGTCATAAATGTATATCTATCTATGGAGGTGGAAGCAATAAAAAATGCAAAAGTAGAGAGGTCCTGCTGGGAGAAGTCATAATTTTTTTACATTAGTATTAAGCAAGTAGTTTGAACAACTATATATATATATATATATATATATATATACTGCACCCATGCACCCTTGAAGTATTCCCGGTAGGTTAAAACTACGAGCTGTTAGTGAGCTTTTCTTGTAGTCCTGGTTTGATTCCCTCTGCTTCCAAATCACATAACCAGGCAGTGCCCTGAGGTCACTCTTGCAAAAGAGCATTTGTGTTCTTTGAACTTATCAAGTTAATAAAATAATAAAAAATCCACAAGGTGTTAATACTTTGTTTACATTTCTTAATATTTTCTCTGATTCTGAGCTAATATCTGTCATCAAAATACATTGTTGACTTTTTGTTATTCAGAAAGTTTTTATACTTTGTGTTTCTGCTTTTTTTTTTTTTGCCAAATTGTAAATGTCTGGTGTACTAATACTACCCTCAGACATCTCACTCATCCTGAACATGTTAGCCTTCATATTTTAATTTGTTTGCTGCCTTCAGAATCTAGAGTATTATTGCATGCAAACTGACAGTGGAATACATACCTCTCATTGACTTGGAAATAATTTAAAAAGCCTACCAATTAAGGTACAGTAGCACCTGCCTAAAAATAAGGGAAGACACATTAGTTCTTTTAATGTATAATGTTACAGAAACAAGATGGGTTAATTATAAGTTCTGTAGCTGGAAAGAAAACGTATGTTTTGGTTGACTCACTGGGTGTAGCCTCAGTGTGGGACTCGCAGCAAGTAACATAAAAAAAAAAAATTTTGCACGGAAATCAGAAATGTATTTCATGACTCAGATAACCTGCATAACAAGGAAATTTAATAAAGTACTGCAGTGTGACAAATGTACTAATGTGTACAGCAATTAAACTCTGCATAATCAATGACAAAATTACTGGCACTTTCAAGTTAAAAAACATTGTGAAGGACAACGCAATGAAACTGTTAGGATAGGCAAAAAAAAATGAATTGTAAATGCCTCTACCACCCTGCAGAGCAGGAAAAAAATGATGCCTCTAAATGCAATAATTTATCATAATGTAGTATAGCTTGGGGCGAGAGACATTCCCCCACTGTAACAAACAGCTATGAATTGTCTAAACCATGCCTGTAGTGCAGAAGGAGGAGCAGGGATGCGTATAGCACACCTCAGTGGTATCCATACAAGTAATGATGCTATGTGAACAATATCAAGGTTACTCTTTCATATCTGTGACATTCTCGGCACCTGTCAGTTGGAAATTGTATACATTCTAAGTTGGTCAACAGGGTAAGTATGCAGGCTCTCACTGACTAATTAAAAAAAAAATTCAGACACTAGCAAACATTTACCCAAGTAGAGTTTCCCATTCACCAAATTTAGTCCACATATTCAGGCAGTGAAATGTTAGCTTATGAACAGGTTTAGCAAATGTGCTTTGGGGAAAGTTACATTGCTGGCACAGCTCCTACACACCTGCCAGATGTGTAGTACACTGCAGAAAATACAGCATACAGACACTGATATTTTTGACTTATCTTCACCTACACAATGCAGCAGGCTACAGTAAGAAATACAAATTGAAACATTTGGCAGAGAGCAGACAGTAACAAAACCATTGCCAACAGCAAGTGGATAGGCTTCTTACACAGTGTTCTACCAACAGTAGGCACTGACATACCTGTCTTAGAGTACCACCAGTAGAAGTACAGCTAAGTTGCCCATTTTAATGCAGCTTTCCTGTTTATGTTAAGTTTGCAGACAGCACCACCCGTTTGGGCTATATGTTTTAAGTGAAGCAGAAATGTTATGAGTGCTGCCGGCAGCAGCAGATGGATGACTAAGCAAGCAGTAATTTCCAACAGTGTGTGTTATTGGGAAAATGACCACACATGAGTGTTGTGAACCCCAACAGCACAGGCATGCATTTTGTGATTTGATAAAGTACCACACACACTAATCTATTCCAAGAACTGACCATTACTTACTGATAAATATGCATATCTCATTGACTTCTAGTTATGAGAATGAAATGAAAATCCTGTGAGTTTAATTCCCATGCAGCAAAGTGTTTGCATCATTCACCATATAGCTAAACAGTAACTAGCCGCAGACAGACAGTGACACCGAAATTAACTTCATATAGCTGATACAGCTATGATACTGCAGAGTTATTTGAAACTATCATTTTGAATGGTCTTCATACAATTTTTAGTGTGCTTCTTGACATGTTTCCACAGAGGTGTTTTTCTCATATGTAAAGTGAAATGATTAAACTCTTGATATTTATTATAGAAATCTACATGCTATATCACTTTTAGAAATGCAAAATAAGTGCTTCTTTGTTTGACAGTCGACTCCCTCATATCCACCCTCTCTTTAACCAGTCATCAAATTTCTCCCATAGCTGTAGCAAAAGATAACCGAGAAGAACAGCACTTCTGTCTCCTCTAGGCTAAATAATGATAGACATTTGAGTTTTAGACTTCATACTCTTTAGAAAAATGCATACTAACACAAATCCTGTTATTCTAGCTGATTTATATCATGTAAATACTGTTTTGTATGATTTTTCCTGATTAACCAGCCATTTGTAACCAGCCATTTGTTTATCCAGCCTAAGGTCCGGTCCCAATGAGACCAGATAAGAGGAAATCTACTGTACCTACCTAACATTCAGTCCATGAGAGGTGACGGTTGCTTTCTTTGCTACCCTTAATTAATTTGTGGGATCATCTTCATTTCCTTAAGTAAGAGATGCAGTTTGCTGCTAAGTTGATCACTTTATGACTATAATGCAACTTTGTGATTTCACTGAAGATTTGAAACCTCTGTACAAAAACTGCTCAGCTGCTGGCAGTTATGCACAAAAGCAATGAGTTTTGTTTGAAGATGCTCAGACCATCTTAGCCTTGAACTGTCAAGTGTGTGAATCCTCTGAAGTTGGGTTTCTTCTAGTACCCTGCTGTCTGCTTGAGGAATAACTATGCACTTTCTACCAGTAAATCTGCTGCATGCAATGCAACTGTCATTTGCAGACTTTAGCTTCATGTCCTAGTTTAAGCATAGCTATAACCTTTTTACGTTTTTTATAATATGAAGTGGATGACTGATGTGACACGCAGCTGCATTTTATATCAGAGTTTTCTTTGTGGTCTTAGTATCAGAATGAAAATAGTTTTACTGACACTTTTCAGTGTTCATTTTGTCAGGCACGATGCTTTCTGTTTTTCATTTTAGGACTAAGGACATATTTTTTTATAAATATTTATAATATATTTTTTTATAAATATTTATAATAGTATTCAGAAATTGATTAGTTTACTTGTTTTTTGCAGTGACAATGTACAATGTGAGTTTCTGTATTCGTACTTCACCACGTATGCAAGAGAGTGAAGTTTATGTAAGAGAGATGAACTGTAAAATTGATGCTGTATGCATGCATTATTTATGCGAATTGTGTTTAGATACTGCAGAGCAGTGCCATATAAAAAAAAATGTTGAGTCAGAAAATACCATGATGAAAATTCTAACTATGTCTTTCATTAAAACTTATGAGGTTAACAAAACTAGAAAAAACACAACCTGATTTGTACCTCCATGGAAAGGGCTTGGGGTGGTTGTGCTCCTCCCCTCTTTCTAGTGGTATAGTCTATATGGCGGCATGTGTGATGAGCTGCATTATTATGGGAAGGAGTGTGGATCGCATAGAAGCTGCAGGATTGCTTGTCCCATTCTTCAAGTCTATACTTTTGAGAAAAGCCACATATCTCTGAACCTCTTAGTGGAAGAAATCTGGACAAAGACAAAAATAAGGGGGACAACAGAGGTCCAAAAATAGGGACAAATTTAAAATATTGTTGTAAATGTGAAGGTTGCCAGAATAACAGATTTTGCTTTAACATGCATTTTGTTGAAGGATATGAAGTCCAAAACTCAAATGTTAGTCATTATTACTGACTTCAATTATTTGCCACAAAAACACAAATACAAGGCAAAAATCTGGATAGCTGAGAGGGTATGAGACACATGCAGGCTTTTCTTGTGTTCATAGTTTAATACCAAGCTATTGATCCAGAGGATTAGCAGTCTGGTCAGAATATTCCAAAATGTAGGTGTCCATTGACATTGACTAATTTATTCCTATTAAGTACCCATTGGCATGACTAATATATATTTGACCCCTTTCCATGAGTGCTTGAGGGGCCTGTCCTAGGGTGTATTTACAACTGATCATCCATTTGTCCCGGTTACTCATAAAGACCATCAGTGAGCTGCTTTGCCTTATATCCACAAAAAAATAAATTCCAAAAATAGAATTTTCTGACATCTCACTAGAAAGTCATATTTATGTTTCGTGGAAGTTAAGATCTCTTGAATGGATATTTAGGATGCTATTAGTTTTGCAGATAAGCTGGAGGTCAGAGATGACTGGATCTTTTGATAATTTGTAGGTTGGATAGTGGCCATCTTTCAGTAGTCTGTAGGAAACAGAAAAAAAGAGAATTTTAAGGTGACTGGCCTAGTAAAGAACCACTGTGGTCTCTCAAGCTAGGGATATATGCTTAGACAGGTACAGACTAAAGAGGCTATTATGCTTTTATTATGGATCTGATAAGGGAGTAGTATACAGGGATGATATCACCCATGGTGATTAGTCTGGCTAGGTGAAAGGATTCCCCAAAACAGTGGATATATGGTTCATAGGTAGGTACTAGGCTATTGAACCTAGGGCCTATATAAACCTAGCCAAAAAGGTACCCTGGTTTTCGCCACCCAAGAAAATTATTTTCCTGTGCCCCTGTCAAGCAGAGACACAGAGGTAATCCCCGGGGTGAATTTCCTTTTTCCCATGCAATCGTCAAGATTTTTCTTGAAAAGTGCTAATGAGGAGCTTTGTTTGACATAGATAGGTAGTTTATTCCAGAGTGTGGGCAGCCTCTGGGACAGGAATCTGTCCTTCCAGCATGGTGATCTATTGTTCATTGTAAATGGAAGTGCTCAGGTCCTGTGTTACTAAGTCAACTTTCAGTGGGGTGTCACCTGTGTGGTAGGTACATGGGTGCCCAATTTTGCCAAATGGCACAATGCTGTATTTTTTGGAATGTTGGTGCAGAGCTTATGGTGGTTACATTGGTATAAACCAAGTCCAATATTTTTGAATCTACAGTTGACTTATACCAAAAACATTAACAAAGCCCAGGAATCTGTGTGTAGTTGTCTGAAGTGGTGTACATTTCCCTTTTAATGGAGGGGTAATTGAAGTCTCCCAAGAAAACAGTATTAGGCTCAAAAGGGAAGGATTTCAGGTAGTTCCTGGATTGCTGCTAATATGGAGGTAGTATGGCACTTGGCTTATAAAATGTTCTATTTACTATGAAAAGGATATAGAGGAGTTTAAAGTCATTGTCCTGGCTTACAACTCTGAAAGAAAGATGGCTTCTTAGGAGTACAGACACACACACCCTCCAGTAACATCATCATCATCTGTAACTTCTTGTTTAGACTTTTAGCATACCTTTATGTAGTTTTGATTGTGATTGACTATGTAGGTAATTTGAGGGGAATGACCTTGCCTAAAAAAAGATACCATGGGGAAAGAAAAGGACCTCACTGTTATATGGACGCCATAAATAGCAGGCCACCCCTAGCAAGTCAGCCAAGGTGGGTTGATCATCTCCTCCCAGGTTGATGCATATTGACACCCCTTAGAATGACACCAGTAGCTGAACCAATAATTGAAGTGAATTATCTTTTGTTTGTATTGTAGCTTCATTCTTGGCAATGGTTGGATACTGCTCAGTACTAGTTTTGCACCAATTTCAGATGTATATTTTGAGAGCTCCATCATGTCCCTCTTTATATGATCCAAGGAGGTATGTCTCAATTCATTCTCTCCCATGTATGCAATGACCATATCACGTGTCCTTAGGATGAAGGGAATTGAGGGCCCTAGTGGCACTGTGGATTCTGGGACCTGAGGGGCAGATAAGTCACTCCATCCTTGCTCATCCTGCTGAATAGTGCATGTGTGTGTCTGACTTATGAAGTCACCTATGACTAAGATGTTACCAGATGTACTATCTCAGCCTTATTGCCTTAAGGGCTTTAGGGCTCCAGTTAAGTGACCCCTTTTTGCAGCTGTGTTTTGTGCAGTGTTTGTGTAACTCATTTGCCTGTTAGTATGACACTGAATGCCCTGCATACCAATCTTTCATCTTGGAGACTGGTATGGACTTTTAAGGGGTCTATGTTCTGCCATCAAATGGGCTAGCCATTGAATGGCTGAACATAAAACAGTAAGCAGAGAAAGTTCAGTCACCAAACTTTCATTATTACATTGACAAGGTAAGTAACTAGTTGTCCAACACTTCTACGTCTTATACACGATAGTGTTTCAAACCCACCCAGGTGAGATGTTTTTGCCCCCCCACATCGTTCTTACTATATGTACCAACTCCAAGACTGCACTGTAGTGGAGAAAAGGGGTTTGAAACACTTCTGTGTATAAGAAGTGAACATGGTCATGTGAGGTCAGTGTCAGACCTAATAATATGCTGGTTACAGACTACGAAAAAAGTTCAGACAACAAGATAGTTTATACTTGCTCCTGGAATTTAATTAATTTACTTACTTTTGTTTACTGGGAAAGTACGACTAGGCAAGCCTATTTTCACTGTGGGCCAGGGAGAAAAGCTCCACAAAAATATAAGCAAAATACAATAATTAGATAGTACAATAGTATACTTATAGTGAGATGCAGACTACACATCAACTAGTTAGTCTGTACAAAGAAGTATTTGTATTCAGTTTAGTTTTCTAGTAGATATAGGTTCAAAAAGAAAAACACACAAGCATTTCAGTAAAGATCACTATGAGAAAAATAAAATTAGTACATTGTACATATTAAATAGTTGTGAAGAAATTATATTTCCTTTATATATATATATATATATATATATATATATATATATATATATATATATTTTTTTTTTTTTTTAAGTAGTAATAACACTGAGGAGAGGGAGAAAGTGAGGTAAGGAGTGGAACGTGTGATGAGAAAGTTATAGATATCTTGTCAGTTAGGTTTGGTACAGGAGCAATGCCAGTTCTTGGTTAGATGTTCAGATAGATTGAAATTGGTAGATTCAGGAGTGTTTTGTAGTGTGTGGGGTAGGGAGTTCCATAATTTGTCTGTTTGATTGAGAATAGTGCTTCACCATGAGTGCTGTTTGCTTGGTTTACTGTGAGAAAATTTCTGTCTGCATATCTTAGACTTCGTGGGCATAAGAAGGGAACTAGCTCCTTGAGGGATGGGCAATTTTCTGGATGGAAGATGTTTATAGGAAGAATCAACATGATGCAGTTATTACATTGCTTCAATGTTTGTGTGGCTGTTAGGCTGGCCAAAGATGATGAAATAAACACTGACTTCATGATATTTAGTACCTGGTGAAATAAGGAACACTAATGAAATGAATTTGTAGGAAGGGACTATATACAAGGGCACTAGGAAGAACAATGAGTCAGAGCACCAGAGTTACAATTATATGTGAACAGTATCAATAAACTAAGTGTCTAGCAGTCAGTAAAACTATAGCAACAACCAACGAATACCTGAAGCATTGACTGCCATCTTGGTTTGGTGTCATAACAGCAGCTTTTAATGCAAGTGATTTAGCTGTGGTGTGATAACAGTAGCTTCATACAAATAATTTGGCTCAGGTGTCATCGCAAGAGCTTAGTACAGTGATGAGAGAATGAGAAGTCCACAGCTGTGACTGGACATCGGCTTAGACTGTCTGCAGCAGATAGAGAATGGGTGCAAAAGACTGTAAAAGCAACTGCAGTATGTAATGTTTATTGAAGACAGCGGCAATGAAATGGGTTGGATGCCACACGTATGCTTTTACTGCATATTTACAGATCACAGCAAGGATTAGACTTCAATTCAGAATGTCCACAGCTGAAAAAAAAAATAATGAAAGAGAAAATAACCAATATGCCTACGACAAGACGGAACTCGTCCCTGAGTGCTGCATCTCTCTGCAAGTGTTCTTAGGTGCACACAGCTGCACTTGTATATCCAGAGTTGCACTCACTCGTCAGCAGAAGTGTACGGGTGTGCCTGATTGGATACTGCTGTCCTCTTATCACAGTACCTAATAAATGTCAAGAAGTGACACTGCTTCATAAAGTATTTTATTGAACCAGATGGTGCAAACTGTCATAAATTGTATGCAACCCTTCTACTGAATACACATTTCCCAGATGTAATGGGGTTTGGTTCTGAGGTCAAGTTCAATTAGGTAACCTCAGACATAGTCACAGACCAGCAGTGTAGAGCAATGATGTCTGCAGACACCCTGAGTTTAAAGAACAACCCCAACACACAGGGCAGTCGGACAACACCCGGCCCTTACAACAGTAGCAAATTTAGCCCAGAGCAGTAACAGCACCCCCTACTCTCACTAGGAGATCACTTGTTAATCCAGTTTTAAATGAAGACCACAGCACAAAGAATACAGAAAAGTATTTATTAAATCATCAGTAGTACACAACAATTTAAGTGCAAAAAGACAGAAACTTACCAGATATAGTGGGGTTTGGTTTTGAGTTCAAGTCCAGTTCGGCAGAAGCATATCTGGATCAGCCAGTACCCCCCCCCCCCCTTCAAGAAGAGCAAAAAAACAGATGTTCTTTCCACTGGCACAACAGCCAGGTGGCCAGTTGAGTGATACACTCCCCTCCCCTTCTGTCGCAGCTATTCAGGTCCTGTTTCTGTGCTCTCCCCCCAACCCTCCTTCAACATACTTTCTTTTAAACTTTGGCAAACAATTCTACAGTGCTACAGTTCATACCCCACCTGCACAGAGTGCTACAGTACTTCTGCTTTAATTAAAATGTCCCCTTTTTAAACTGTATTAAACTGCTTGCTACAAATGCAGCAAACGGTTGTTACAGTTTATATCCTGCCTGCATGGAGCGCTACAGTGCTTAGGTTTACATGAAACAAAATAAATTTTTTGTAAAGTATAGCAAACTGTTTGCTGCAGCTTAGACCACAAACAGATTGCACCAGTGCACAGGTTTGACTGCAAATGCAATGCCAACTTTTAGAAGCCGGTATTGCATTAACAAAAGATCAGGATTGACTTTTTGTGTCCCCCAATACTTTATGCCTGGAACAGTTGCCTCTCTCACCCTGTCCTAGCTACACTACTGCAGTTAGATATCTTTAGCTATCTTTGTGAATTTGGAAACCAGCAGAGTCAAGCAACAATATCGATAGACATCCAGAGTTGAAAGAACAAAACAGAGAACACAGGCTACTCAAACAACACCATTACCTTCCAACCAGTTGCAGATTTTATCCATAACAATAGCTGTATACCCTAATTTCAACTGGCGATAAGGAATTTCCATTTCAGTCTTAATTATATTGACCAACTGCTTCACAACCTTGTATGTTCTACTGATCATGAGTGGTGTTTAAATGACAGTGTATGTATTTTGTGGGGAGTACTTTTGTAGAGACAGTTAGTGATGTGATTGCTGTACTATCTGTTGAAGAAACAGATTTGCTATGTCTTTTATTCCATGGTAATGGCATAGTTTCATTTGGAATTTAATATTAAGTGTGTGTGAATGTTTTATCTGTAATTAAATAATGCCAGTGTGTAACAGTGTACAGGTTAGTGTATATTTTTGATTAACTAATGTGTATGCTTACATAAGTTAGTGTATTGTGTTTGCATGTTTGTGCATAATGGTAGTAGATTGTATGCATGTGTGTGATGGACGAGGTGCATGTTGGAATACTTATCTGTTGAATAGATGGTTAGGTCAGAAATTACCATCTGAATGAAAGCAGATTTGGCAAATACATTTTCAAAAAAATTATATATATACTTGGGTGGTTATATTTTGCTTTCATGGCACATTCATTACATCATCCCACAACACTGAAAAGTCAATACTTTGAAAATAAGTACATAATAGGAGCATTTTTTTCAGAGGGGCAAGCCCCCCTGCACAGCACCCCCATGGGGAATGCCCACTATATACCAACTCATCATGATTGCACAGCAGTAGAGGAAAGGAAAAATTTTCTGTCCCCTTCCCCTTTGTGTGGCAATCATGGACATAAACTCTTAAAAACATTTGATGAAATGAAAATTCAGTGGTGCACTAAATTCCCGTATCAAACAAAACTTCAGTGAAACCATCTGTACCCATTTATATTAATCTCTAAATCCTAGCTTTTTAGACTTGTCCTTTGAGCCTTTCTAAATGTTCAGAGAGTTTTTTTCTTCCTTTTCTTCTTCTATATTTACTTTTTTTTTTTAATACACTTGTTGACCGGGTTAGTCCCACTAGCTAAGACAGTGGCCTCTTTTCAGGGGAGACCCAAAGTGATATTCCTACGAACTGGGAGAAATGGGAAGCTCAGTGATGCAGCAGTTAACATTGTCTCCTCACAGCAAGAGGTTCTCCAGTTCGATTCCCAGCTGGGGTGCCTTCTGTGCGGAGTCTGCATGCCCTCCCTGTGTTTGTGTGGGTTTCCTCCGGGTACTCTGGTTTTCTGACACACTCCAAAGACATTCATCTGGAGCATTTCTCCTCAAGCCTATGCTGAAATTAGGCTCTGTCCTAGTTAGACTTCCCAGTCAACAAATGTTAAATAAATAAATAAATAAATAAATAAATAAATAAATAAATGTGGCCAGGACACTGATGGTGACCTTCCCTATTCGTTTTGACAAATGCCATGCTTCTTTAGCTACCACCAACTCTGGCAGGTGGGGCCTTAGTTTAATATCCATCCAAAGGACTTCTTTTTGAAAATAATTGTTTAATTTCAAAAATTCAGAAAATTCAGCAAGCAAATGCAGTTATCAGTTACAAATATCACTGGCACTCAATCCTACATTTGGTAGAGCATTTACAATATTACCTCTGGGGACTGTAGAGTTAATTATCACTTCATCTGAGAAGGAAACTCTGCATGGTGCTGTAAAGCTGCACCCCATCAGCAAAGATCCTGTTAAGTAACTTGAGAGCTCCTTCAACTACCCACATCATCTTGACTTGTACTGAACCTACGGCTGAAATACAAGAGTAGTCCTTGTACTTCACTGTGTAGACTTCACAGAAAACAAGACATTTGTGATGATTGTTATAGTCATATAGATTGTGTAACATATTAACCATATGGACATGCATATTAAAGCCACAAAGAAATAAATAAATGGGCATGTGTAATATGCAAATGTTTGTGGTTAACCAGTTGTGCTATAAGAAAGGGTAATATGCAAAAAAAAAAAAAAACAAATCCAGATCTCACTGATTTATTAGCTTCCTTATCATGACAGCCAAAATAGCAATCCTGAAGGCTGAGGTTCAAGCACTTGTATATCTTTCTTGTTTACATATTTCATTAATGTGTGCATTGCCATTTTTATGTGATTGTAATGTATAATGTGTGGTTAATAATTCCGAGTAGTGGAACAGTGTGCTGGATAGCAAAGACCATGTCTGAAATGCTTCAGTGAATTAGTTGGCTGTGCAACTGGGACAGTAAGCTTGGGTTCAGTTCTTACTTGAGGCACTTCTTTCTTTTCTTGTATGACCATTAGAGGCATTTTGTTTATTACTACAAAGGTCCATCTATATTGTTCATACTTGGGAAAGAGTACATTAAGGCACTAACTGTAAGAGACTATTATGTATTGTGTTTAGGATTCTCTGTCAAGTCAATTAGGCAGATGATTGTTATTAAGAAATCAAACATTAATTATCAGTCCTACTGTTATGTGACACTGATTAGGTTCAAAACCAAATTGTCTGGGTTCTAGACTACATGAACATGAATCAGTGAGATGAAATCAAAGAACTGAAGCATTTGCTGAAAATGAAGTTTTCTCTGTCAATAGCTAAATTCAGCAGGTTCTGAGTTACATAAACAGAAGTCCAAAATGTTGTTTACAAACCATTTTATGTCTGAAAATGATGTTTAACTGCCCTTTGAAATGCTAATATAAGGTGTATACCTTCAGCAAAACTAGGCAATGAGAAGTGAACTAATGCAAGCAGTACTTTAGAAACGCGCTTGTGAACTTGGTGTGCGCATGTGTAAATGCATTGACTCCACAACGTTCATTTCATAGCTGTGTGCTAGTGTCATTCATAGACATGAATCATATCAGTCCCCTGTGACAGACGCTTCCATTTACATTTTTATAAACAGTATACAAGATCACCTTTTACATAGATGCATGCTAGGTGTTTCTGTGCTTGGGATGATAGGCAACATGTTCTAGACTAAATCACTGCACTGTGTAGTGATCTCAAAGTAGCTACTTTGTAAGGCATGTTATACCTTCACAAACTGCTTTACACCTGTCTGCTGCAGCTTGCCATCATGCCTGACTGTGATTTATAGTGGAATCATAGTCACAGGCATGAGTAAAAAGTACTGTGTATTTATAGTAATGAGGGGTTCTGGTACCGTGTGAGTTCCCACTAGAATGAAAACAGGATAGGGCACAGCGTGGTAGGACATTTGTCTGTACCACAGAGGACTGTTGATATAAAATTTTTGTGTCATATGGAGGAGATGTTGGGGAGTTTGTGGGGCTAAACAGCATTAGTATGTTGTTGAGCCCCATCTGCTAAGCGGTATACTAGCAGGCCATGCACTGTTTGCTCCATTGTAGAATGGGTTGTTTGATTTGCAAAGGGATTCTGTGCACTATTTAGTGGTGCACAGGCCCTATTCTACTGTGTACAGTGTTTATGAATACTGCTCTCCAGTGTATTCAGATAAAACCCAACTTCCCTCCAAAAAATACATTAAGCCATATTGACTAATCATCCCCATACTCTATAACCAAGAAAGTAAATATGTAATGAGCCAAATCTGCAACAATCAGTCCAGCAGTTGGCATGCTGTAATAGTTGTATGCTAGGTTATGTAGGATCAGCCATTATAGAGAAACAAATAATTCAATAATCAAAGTTACAGAAGTGACAGAGTAACATACTGCGTGACACCTGAACTGTTCAGTGCCATAAACAAAGCGGCAGTGTAACTCCCTCAGAATTGAAGTTCCCTGATCCTATGGTATTCAGCTAAGTTACTAAAACAGTGAATATTGTGTTGCTTTAGTACTTAACTCAGTGTAGCACAACCTGCGTCCCTGTTCTAGATTACAAAAAAGGAGTGAAAGGTATACTGTAGTTAATAGTAATCACATCCATTTCTTCCATTGCTCGGTAAACTGAACCAAGCCACCAACCTTTGTTATACTTATTTCCTGATCAGTGCACCAAAACTGATGTTAGCTGCTATTAGTTAATTAATTTATTGATTTCAGACTACATTTCAGAAAAAAAGTAATTATTTCTGTACCATTCGCTGTTCTAGTCCTTACAGATTATAGGCCGTATGACTGCAAGAAAATGTAAAAAAATTGTTGGCAGTCACCAGTTACTAAAGTTTCACCATTAACTAACCATGCATCATCTTGCAGCGAAAGTTGTGAAAATAGACATGTTAGCAATACCCCCACCCAACTTTTAGCCAGCTGGGCCTGCAAGAATAGATTACATGGGGGTACCCCTGTGTCAGATGTACCTACACAGCAAGGTCACCCTGTGTCAGATGTACCTACACAGCAAGGTCAACCCCAGTACACAAATTGACTAACCATTAATTCTGCCTACTTCTGCCTAAAACTCTTATTGGATTAATATTTCTAAAACATCTTTAATTATAGTTTACTATCTTTGTACTGTTAGAGTTGAAATAGTCAGCTATTCTTCTGTTAACCTGCAGTCTCAGATCCAGAGTGTGGGATTTCCTAAAAATATTCCAAACTTTTATTTAATTTGTTTATTACATTCTTAAGGTGGGCTTGTCCTGGGACACTATTAAGCCATGACCACGGTGAGATAATAGCATGACTTAAAATGCAATCACATCGTATATCAAACTGAGCAAGTATCTTTCAGTGTGAAGCATTCAAAACTATGAATTATAAAACAAGAACCCTGAACAAACACATATTATTATTGGATACCTAATTCTGTTAAGTGAAAATTGAACAATGTACAAGACTCTTCATATTAAAGAGAATATTAATATGTAACAAAAATGTTTTTGATGAAATGCATAAAAGAAGTCAGAGGTTGGAGTACAAAATGAGGGATACAGATAAAGAACACAGATCCTGAAGGGAAAAAATAGGTTTAATGAAATACTAGTATCGGAAGAGTGAAGAGACGGTGTACATTTCATAAAGATGCAACAAGTGCAGTGAACTGAAATCCCTGAATGAGAGAGTATCATTGAGAGAGCACACAGTACTGCATGGAACCCAGCCAGCCAAAAGGGATATCCCCAAGAACAATATTAGTTTGTTTTGCAACTTACAAGATAAAGGAAAAATCTTTCCACAGCTATGCAAACCAGATTTATTGTCTGAAATATGTACCAGATGATATCTAGGCATCAGTGTTAAGTTCTCTAGACTGTCACACTGCATATTAACAAAGGGAAGTTATTCAAAACCGGCCGTGCATATCTTTGATTGCACTCGGCATTTAAGATGTATTATCTGATGTAAGTGTAGTATTGTTAATAAATGTTGTGAATAATATTGCAGTGAAAGTCAGGAGGTAGTGTTTAGTGTAAGCCACTTGGAAAAAGAAGCAACAGAGGAAGTGCAAAAATGTAAAGAAAGAAACAAATGTAGAGATTTTTGAAAGGTATAAAAAACAAAGATGGACATGGGAAAGAAAAAGAGATCTGATGTGGTGCAATAGTTATGCAAAGGAGAAAGCCATACAAAAAAGCAGTTTCAAAGTTATATGAAGAGATATACAGGCAAATTGGTTGGCAGGATGTCAGCAGCTAAGGTCATTTGTTTAAGGTTGTCTAAGTATAGTAGCAGTTGTTACTGGTTAAAATGAAATGGATGAGTCTGTGGTGTTACTTGGGATAGAGAGTGACTTAGTGAATGAGTATTGTTTTGTATGGAGATTTTGTGGTTTATAAAGCTGGTGGTTAGCTAGTAGTTATTAGTGGTTGGTGTGGGAGTTGAAACTTGTCTGGTGTGAGTATTTTTTTTTTAATTGAAAACCAAAATAGCTTCAGAGTTCTGTTGGTGTGTTATTTGGATGTTGTGGAAGTATGTTTTTTCTCATTTTTACTGAGTTATTTGCTGATTTCTTGGGCATTTAAAATGCTGATAGGTGGATTGGGTTTTGGTTTTGGAGCATAGTTTCCATGCTCTGTCTCTTTGAAGGAGTATTTATGTGTTTTTTTTTGTTAGTCATGTTATTTGGTTAGACCTGACTGTTTGTTTTTAGTGGATATGATTGTTTAGAATTTTTAGAAATGTTTTATTGAGGTGGCAGGGTGGCGTAATGGTTAAGGTGCTTACCTTAGAAACACAAGGTGCAAGGTTTGATTCTCACAGGGGTAATTGGTTAGGCTCAAAATGGTCCATGAGGGCAGTTAGCCTAGTAATCTATGACTATAGCATCATCTAATTTTAGAGTATGGGTGTAAATGAATCTGTTAGCATGGAAAACCTTTATATTGTGCACCTGTTTATAAATTATCTGTTTCATGTGTTGAGGTAGCATCTGACTTTTTTTACATTTCTTAAAGTCTTTTGGGTTTCTAATACCACAGTGGGAATGGACCCCATTACTAAGTCAAGTCAAAGTATGATTAAAGTTCATGAAATGAGTATTGTTTCAATCTTTGAGATTAGCCAGAAGTCCTCATTGCAGCACCCACAATGTGCCTAGTGTTGACTCCTTCTGCAATTCATATGAAGTTACATGTATCGATAATGTATCTTAGTATGACTGTAAGTTCTTTCATAAAAGAACCATTGCTCCTACTACTATTGGAACTGTCCTAGTATCCTCCTTCCACATTGCTCTTATTTCTTCCTGCAAATCCTGGTATTTTTTTACTCTGTGTCTCTCTTTACATAAGACACTGTAGTCACTGGGTTTAGGAATTTCAATGATCAATGCTAATTTTGTATTCTTTAAGTGGAGTACTGTATCTGGTTTTCTTGCATTTGTTTCTTGAACTGTTGGTAATGGGTGATCCCATGTGATATAAACTTCATCATTTTAATATAATGCTTTGTGGCTCATGTTTCCAATGTTTTTCAACTACTTCAGTATTATAATGTTTACACAATCCTCAATGCAACAGTCTTGTCACATTATTATGCCTTTCAGTATACAGTCCTTCTGCCATTAGTGTATCACAACCAGCAACAAGATGTGCGACTGTTTCCAATTGTTTTACAAAACATGCATTTGTCTGTTTCTCCCACATGTTTAATGGACTTTGTAAACAAAAGTGTAGGTAGTCCACTATCTTGGGCCACCAGTATTAACCTTTCATCTTTTGCTTTTGATCCTGATCAACTTGCAGTAGTTCCAAGAGTTTTCTATACTTGCAACTATATTTATGCATTTTCTACATTTCTTGCCTTCTCATCTGATCCTTCACCTTATATTCATTCTTTTATTTTTTGGCTCATTCAATTGCTGCTTTTTTTATCTGTATCTTGTTTGATTTCTAGGCCCTCTTGACACCAATATGCTTCTGCTAAACTAAGCAGGGAAGTCATCTTTTTCCCTTCATGATTTAAAACTTTCACTATGTTTGGGTCTTGTGAGGTCAGCAGATGTTTGCAGTCCTATGATTGGAGATCTCTACATGTAATCAATTTAAGAGTGGCCCATACCCCCTTCAGAATGGGGAATGTATAGTCTTGCTATACACCAGTAATGGCGAACTTGTGACACACATCACGATGTTTTGGGTGACACACCAGCAGTCACCAACACCTGAGTTACCAAAGACACTAAGACACTGCTTTTGCATTCGTTGCTCATGTGAAGTGCACTGAATTATTTTGTGCCAGGAGTTTTTGACACACCAAATCCAAAAGGTTCGCCATCACTGATACACTTTTTTATAAATCATTTGATAAGCATGAAGCATCCTCCTTGTTTTCCTGTCCAACCAATCCAGCACCTTTTGGGGCCAGTCAGTCACTCCAAAACTGTAAGGACAAGAATAGTAAATTGGTTTATAGCTTAGACTTTGTTCCTAGATGTTAGCACTATTTTCAGTATTAATTTTAGTCTTCTGAAATATACCTTAGTAAGTTTTATTCACATTTGTTATTGTTGATCTTTCATCAATTCCCAAATATTTATATACTCCCTCTTGCTGAAGTTCTTTTATATCACATTCCTTTCCCGGGCTGATGTTTTTTTCGGTCTGCAGCTTTCATGCTTTATAAAACTGCTTCTGTACATTTATCAAGACCAAATGACACTCTTATATCATCTGAAAAAGTGTTGCCCACATGCAGTTTTGCTTTCATTTCCTTATCTGATGAACTGTATAGTTTTATGTCATCCAGAAAAAGAAGATACAAAGTATTTACCCTTCTTTTTTGGGAGCCAATTTCTAGCCGTAACCTATGGGTTAAGAGCAAGACAAAAGAGAGGCTGTGACAAAGAGTCACTCTGGAACATTCCCCCCTTGAATTTGTATCCCTAGAGTAATAATTTGTCCTTTGTCATGGCTTAACTGCATAGTGGTTTTCCATTGTCTCATGGCCACTGTAATGTTATAGTGGGGTGTATCTTATACATTTTAAGCGCTCTTTTATCTGAGAATGTAGTCTGTCCATGCCATATTTAAATACTTAACCTCTTTACTTTTTTACATTTCTCCATTATGACTTTATTTAACAACAAATGATCATTTGTTCCATATGGCATTCTTTTATCACTTTTCTGGTCTATTGCCATGATTGAATTTTCTTCCAAATGGCTATAAACTCTGTCTGCTTCAATTCCAGTGTATAATTTATATGTCATTGGAAGGTAAGTTATTTGTGTATAGTGTTTAGGATAGCTTGCAGGTTTGTTCTTAAGTAGGAGTATTATTTTTCCTGTTTTAACCAGGTTGATGTCTGTTCAGGGTGCTCATATAAATAGTTCTTAATCATGGGTAAATCTTCATGTAAAGATGTTAGTTAATACTTTTAGACAGAAGTTAGGGTACTACATCTAGGTCTGGGGTTTTTCACTTGTGAGCTTTTCTTAACTTTGTTTCAATCTCTCTGGCCTTTACTTTATCCCATTTCATATGCTGTGCATTTGAACATATTTATTTCTTTTACTTCTATCCATTCAGCATCTTTATGTTCTGCACAGTCTTCATAGATATTTCTCCAAAATGTATCTACTTCTCCTCTTTTTGATGGTGTTTCAATTTCTTTTCCCTTGTTTCCCAATTCTCTATAAACCTTTTTTGGGTCATCAATAAATTGCTTATTTTGTACTTTCCCCTTAATATTTATCCGCATATCTTCTAAGTTTCTCTGCCTGTGCTAATATTTGTAGTTTATTATTTGCGATAGTACACAATAGATCGTTATCTGTTCTGATACTGCCCATTGCTTTTATCACGTCTACCTTTGAGTGTTTTTGTTGATCTGTTCCCTCTTCTATAGTCTTCTAACAGTAACACTTCCTGCCTTAATTGTTTTATGGTGTTCTGTGTTAAATACTTCCATGATGGTATTTGATTTCTCCCTTTCCTTTCCTTTACAGCCCTGTGTTTTTGTGGCAAGACATTGTTATTGATATAGCTGCACAGTAATGTATCCCATTTATTTCTGTTACTGCGCATGAATGTCTGAACAGTCCTAATTACTGTGTTCATTTGTTTTATCAAACTTCTAACTTTTTGACTTTCATTGACTTTCTGTAATCGGTTTCTTTCATTGATCTTAATATGTTTGTCCATCTCTATTAAATCAAGCAACTGTTCTCTTAAATTATTTTCTTTTAAACTGAGGGCACTTTGTTCTCCATTTCCTGCGGGCATTGTACAGAAAGTTCTAGAGCATCTTCCTGTGCCACATTCTCTTCAGTTTCATCGTGTCATCCATTGCTCTTTCATATGAGGACTCACTGCCTATCACTCCACAACATTGACTTTGTCAGAGTTGCCATAGTTTCCTGTTCCCTTACCTTGTTGTACAGTTCCAACTTAATATTTATACTGGTTTCCTGTGGAAGGCTTCAAAGTATCTTCCTGTGGCAACTTATGAGATATTCTCACACCACTGAGATTTCTTCTTAATTTGGAGATCCATTGCTCTGTCTTGCTGTGATGTTATCAGAGTTAGATTTTCTGTACTAAATCCTTCACTTCGCAGGAAATGCATAACCTCAGTTGCTATTTCTTTAACGTCTGCATTGCTTATCCTCTTTTCTACTTTTCCTCTTTGTTTTCTTATTTTTGTATTGAGGGGCAGGTTCAGCCCATTCTTGCCCAAGCAAACAAAGATATCTGTTAACCATTTCTTTATTTGATTCCCCTGGAATGACACCTGAAAGTAAGCCAGTTATTAAAATTAGTAATTTTCTGTTAATACTGTGACATCATCCTTGGTAAAGGTAGAATGCTGCTCAATGCAAGGCACATACCTGTTTGTGACACATATTCAGAGAAGTCCAATTTACACCCACATGAATAATGATAGAATCATATTGGTACCTGAAGTGCAGTGACCTGACTGCACGTGTGATATTGTGGTTCCTAGTTCTAGATAGGCAACTAACTGTTTATCTTCTCCTTGCCCACCCTGGTGAGAGGGGTATGTGTGTGTCATGCAGTAGAATCCCTTATGACAAGAGTACTAAGTAAAGTGTTTGACTTATGGACTTTGTTCTTGGGGGATGATTGGATGTAGGCTTGTGTTAGATGTTGCTTTTGTTGTGAGCTTTAGTGATTGCTAAGAGTAGTTGATGCAGTTTGATGGCTTAGAAGTCTTTGTAGTTTGGAGGGGTTTATTCTGAGTGCCTCAGCATAAGAAGATGTGTGTGTGAGGTGAACAGTATGAGTGAAGGATGAAGTGTGTGGTTTTTGACAACCTTGTTTGTAAGCGAGATTGTTGCCTCCAAGGAAATTATGTATGTACATTTCTCTAATACTGTGTTAGTTTCTTTAAGGATTAAAAGGTTGTCTGTGTACTTGAGTCACTTGTCTCAGGATGCCCATACCTACCAAGCTGGTGACAGAGACATTAGGAAATTGCAAATACATGTTGTCAGAACCTGTATTAGGGTTGGGCTGTTATGGTTTAGGGTCTTGGTTCTGCAGGGGTCACTTGAGTGGTGTCTATGGTGAAGACTAGATGTAAGACAGTGCTATGATCTCAGTTGCTGTATGACACTATTTAGCAGATCTAAGTTTAGTTCCATAAAAAGACAAAAGTGAAAAGGTATCAGAAACAAATTAAATAACAAGCAACAATTAGTAATTCTCATGTTAAGCCTCCCAATGTATTTTCCTACTCAGAGCGACCAGGCTACTTTACTACTGCCATAGAATAGCAGTCCCAGTCTTCTTAATGTAAAAACACACTTTGGTTAGCCAAAAGTGAAAAGGTACTAACTAGCTACAACAAGTGACTATCACTTTAGGCTGTTTTGTGTATTTCCCAGCTCGGGCAGACCAGGCTACCTTTCTGCTCCCACTAGATTAGTTTGCTGCCAGATTCAAAGTGATACTTCACCCACCAGCTCGGGCAGACCAGGCTACCTTTCTGCTCCCACTAGATTAGTTTGCTGCCAGATTCAAAGTGATACTTCACCCATAATGTCACTATGCTGTTGTAGTGTGATATTGCTACAAATATTAAAAAGTCATCATTTTCATATCTAGTATATAACCACAAACAAATTCTTATATCACAGCAGGTTTGGTACATAGGAGTAATGCATTCGGAGTCGGGAGCAATGTGTCTACACAGATGTCAGCTTCAGAACAATATGTCATAAATTATGTTGCCATGCTCACCTATTCAGATATGAAAAAAATATATAATATTCATTAGGGCTGGCCTAAGGTGAAATCGAGCCCTAAACAAAGGACTGCAGGTTGACCACCCCACTGTCCACTAATTCCACTGCATCTTCACCTATTCCTCATAATGTTTGACACCTCTTATCTGCCCATATGTCTTTGTGCACCTGCAATAGTCTCCTGTACCGTCCACTGCTGCCAGCTCCCCACTATCCCCATCCTGGCTTCCCCACACCATCCATATTACTTCATTCCTGCTGCTTCACATTGTTGTACTACTCAGTTTGTTTACTGATCCTTTCAGTCCTGATTTTAACCTGTAACACCTCTGAAAATTTCCAGATACCACCAATGTCACTAAAATAAGTAAAATATTTCTCCAACCCACCTGGATGTGATTTGCCACTCAACTTCTTTCCATAAGACAAAGGCAAAACAAATAGGTGGACAAACACCTAAATTTAAGGACAACTTTTAAATATTACTGATTCTATTGAAAAGGTTACGAGAACATTTTTCCATAGACATACCTTTCAACTGTTACGATTTAAGCCCTCATAATTAGCTTCTTTCTTCCTAGATTTTTAATGTTCCTTATAATGTCAAGCCTGTATATGAGTACATAGTTTTATTAAATACATAAACTAAACTTATAGAAATTCACTACCACTGTGTATAAGGTGTAGTATATAAAGGCCTTCTACTGTGAAAATATAATAAAGTGCTTCTCTTTCTGGTCCTCTTCTATGATTTTTAAAGGCCAGAGCAATGATTTGTTATGTAGTAAAAAATGAAGCGAACCACACCACGGCAATAAGAAGGCATACAATTCCACAGCATCAATAAAAGATGCAAGATATCACCAAGTAAAACATTTTAATGTTAGCGCTTTCACAGTTCACAATGACTGCTTCTTCAGACAAACTCATAATAAAACACACTTCATATTTAAAAACACTGGCAACCAATGAATTTCATCATTCAGTTAAAAACACAATAGAATCACATGGTAAAATTTCATGATAAAATTTTAAAGGCAAACTTCATCCTGCGTCAAAAAATAAAAAGTGAACATTAACTAACCTGACTGTAAACATTATTACAAAACATGTTTAATGCACATATTATAAAACTCACTTGGCTAAAGGTCTATTAAATTTGTGAGCTTATTTGCCTTTTTATGGAGCTTGTGTTAGAGAACAATGTTTTTGCATATGGCAACCAAAACTATTTAGAAAAAGATGGCATAGCTATGGGCATGTCTTGTGCCAATAGCTACGCCAACATGATTCTGGCTAATTGGGAAGAGCAGTATACATTGGTCAAACCAGAGATAAGATTTTATCGGAGGTTTGTGTGGGTAGACTTGCACCCTTGAATACTTTTTTGATTACCTCAATTCTACTACCACTTTTTTGAGGTTTACCATGTCTTATTCTAGGGAGTGTATAGACTTCCTGGATGTAACTGTCAGTGATATGGGTGATGGTACCTACAAGACTAGTACATATCAGAAAGAGTGTAGCAAGAATGCTTATTTACACAGGAAGAGCATGCATCCCCCCCATATTTTCAGAAATCTAGTGAAAGGTCAAGGCCTGAGAGCTTCTCGATTGAATGCCAAGAACTCTGACTTTAGAAAAGAAACTGAGAAATTAAAAGCTAAGTTCAGAGTTAGGGGTTATAAAGTATCAGAAGTAGATGATATACTAGTAGGCATTACAGACTTAAGAAATGCCCATGGTAAGCCATATTTTTCTACTGGTCCTTGGGAATCTACATCTAGCAAGGTAGTCCAAGATTTTCGGATACCAGTTACTTATTCTACCAATATTAAGGAAATAGAAAGGGTCATGATTAAGAATTGGGAGATTTTATTATCAGACAATGAGGTTAGTCGACTAGTAGGTAAGAAACAGACTTTTTCATTTATAAAAATAAGAAAAATTTAAACAGGATGTTATGTTATCCTAAGAAGTATGAACTAAGAGGGGAGTCAATGCCCAAGTTTGTGACCTTTCCATGTACATCATGTAATTGGTGCCAGTATTTAGATAGTTCAGGGCTTTTTTTTCACATCCCAATACGGGTAAGCAGGTAATTTTAGTTTGGTTGCCACATGCAACACCAGCTTGTTAGTGTACTTAGCTGTTTGCCAGCAATGTAGTTCTTTCTATATAGGGAAGACAGATCGGCGGTTGAGAGATTGTATAAGGGAACATATTTACAGTAATAATAAATCTATTTTGACAAATGCCCTTGCCAATTATGTCAATCAGAATCCAGCACATACATTTAGATTCATGGTTGTAGAAGTTATATCACATGGACCCCGGGGTGGTGATATTAGTAACAGAGTTGAGACCAGTGAACACACCTCAAAAAACAACGCTGCAGTATAACAAACTTCACCAAAGAAAGCAGCCACACCAGTCCAGTAGTTTAGGCAATAAGGCTCACAATCAGGCAAAAATCAACCAGGTTTATTAACGTGTCAAAAATATTGCAGAAGTACACTCCAATAATAATCACGGTTTAAAAGACTTCATCAGATACAACAAATTCTTCATTCCACAGGTTTAAATACTATAACAAACCACTAATTAATAAATTAACAGATCATTAATTATACTTTAAAGCAAAAGACCACATAAAATCACCCATTCCAACAAATGAAAATACCAATACAATAAATGTAACTGGTACATCTTAAACAACTAAAGCACTGAACCAAGAACATAGATAGAGTTGAGACCAGTGAGTTAAACTGGATTATTAGGATGCATGCTCATAGGGGCAGTGGACTTAATGTTAAAATTTGTATAAAACCAGCTCTTAATAATAGACCTTTAGCCAAGTGAGTTTTATAATATGTGCATTGAACATGTTTTGTAATAATGTTTACAGTCAGGTTAGTTAATGTTCATTTTTTATTTTTTGATGCAGGATGAAGTTTGCCTTTAAAATTTTATCATGAAATTTTACCATATGATTCTATTATGTTTTTAATTGAATGATGAAATTCATTGGTTGTCAGTGTTTTTAAATACGAAGTGTATTTTATTATGAGTTTGTCTGAAGAAGCAGTCATTGTGAACTGTGAAAGCACTAACATTAAAACGTTTTACTTGGTGATATCTTGCATCTTTTATTGATGCTGCGGAATTGTATGCCTTCTTATTGCCGTGGTGTGGTTCGCTTCATTTTTTACTACATTTTTATAGTGCTGTGTCTTGCAGCCCTAATAGAAGAATCCTGTCTTGTCCTGGTTGCCTGTACTTTTTGCTTTTAATGATTTGTTATGCTGCATGTTGAAAGCTATATGCATCAGTATACATTTTCTGAAAAATAAAAAGCATAAAACTGTTATTTTGGCATTACTGACTGACTGAATTTTTCAGTGATTAAACAGAAAATAAGTTTTATGAGGGGCAATGCAAAAATCAGAAGCAAATTCAGGAGCATACTGCAAAAATTCCACACAGTTAAGAGGTGTAGTGTTTCTGTGTGTGTGTGTGTGTGTGTGTGCGCGCACAGTAATCAACATCTCTCTCACACACACACACACACACACACACACACACACACACACACACACACACACACACACACACACACACACAGCAGTCACAATCAGATACATAGCTAGTATGGGGCAAAAGGAGTAGCCTCCCCAGATGTAAGATGTTGGAAAGGGGGGTGTGATCCTATATACTGGCATTCGGTTTCTGAATGTCAGTACTGCATTTGCAAAAATATTTCAGCACTTTGTACATGGTTTAGTGCAATACTGACATTTGAAATTAATTATATTAATATGTTTCATGTCTTTCTGTCAGAGCTAAAGCTCCAATATTGTATTATTGTATTTAATTCTAGAAATTGCTACAATTTTTAGCCTTCCAGTGTAAGAAGGATGAGGGGTGCATGCAGACTGAGGACCTATATATGATAAAAGCCAGATATCCCTCCCCCCTTTTTTTTTTTTTTTGTTTCTTTAGAGTTAAGGGGCTTTAGATGGAGGAATGGCGCCGGTGCTAGATGAGCATGGTATCGCACTGATCCCAACCTCTGTATATATACACACACACACGCCTAGTTGTATTATTTTGGGGTCTTCAGTCTTCCATAGCTACATGAACTACTTTGCTCAAGATTTCTGGATAAATCCAAAGATAATGGGTGGTTCAGAGACAACTTTTAAATTCAATTAAATTTCTAGAAAAAAACATGTTTTGCATCAATATTCACATTGTGAAGAATAAGAAGTATGCATTTCTAATATCTGCCATTACTGACAGACTGTAATCCCCTGTAACTTTCCAGAAATTCAGACATTTTAATAGATATTCAGCAAAAATATGAGGCAAGGCCAGGGGCAGCAGAAAGATATAGCCACATCATTTAAAGAAATGATTCTATAGCAGTCTTCAGTTCAGATTTCCTCCAGATTCCTTAGTGGAGGAGGAAACAAAAAGATTTGCATGTCAGGGGGAGGTAGAGATAACATTATAGTTATTATGTAGGGTGGTTACACTGCGGTGGTGGTGCTGCGGTAGCGTTGTCACGTCACAATAAGACGTCCTGTTCGATTCTCAGCTAGAGCATCTTCTGTGTGAAGACATGCGTGAATGGGCGTTCCTTCGTTGAAGGTTGTGCGTCAGAGCTGGCAACTCGGCAGGTAAAAATCTACTGCCAATCATTAGCGGACCGGAGTTCCGCTGTGGCGACCCCTAACCGGGAAAAGCCGAAAGACACAACAACGTGTAGGGTGGTTTGTCAAAAACTACATCTTAATTCAAACCACAGTTTTCCTTTTCATTATTAGAGTGTATTATTTGAAAGTTTTGTTTAGTCGTTTGTGTATAAATTTATTTTCTTATGCTGCAGAATTTAGATGTAGGTTCTATTGTGGAGGTTACTGCATTTGTATGTATGTGTGTGTGTGTGTGTTTGTGTGTGTTTAAAAGGCAAATATACCCATATATGTTGCAGAATATTTTAAATTACCTCTTCATATCTGGATAATTGTGCATACCTATTTACCGCTCAGCAGACTACTTTACTGGCCTGTGCTGTAGCATTCATTCTGTTGTACTGGATATCTGAAGCTGTGCAGAATTTTATAACTCAGCGCTAGATGGCCATGGAGTCATTGCTTATGCATTAACGATACATTATGCAACACGTGTGATGCATGCTAAGGAGCATGCATCTTGTGGATGTATGACATATGTAACCATAGCATTTAATGATACAATGATTCATTATATTTGCAAGACAAAATTGGCTTAATCATTATGCATTGTTGGTTTATGTTGTTGAAAGAAGGCAAGGTATATTTACTTTTTTGTTTTCATCTCATCTGTTATTTAAAATAGGAGGGATCTTTACTTGGGGACTTGAACCATGCTTCCTACCTGTAACTTTTATAACCTGTTAGTGTAGTCAGGAAAGATGCAACTCTAGGCTTCTATTATCAGTTTATTTGTGATGGCGTGCTTTGCTAATGACTATAGTTATTAGTTCTTTGACAGTGAATGGAGACATGGAGGAGGATGGGTTATGACTGTGCCTTGAAATATGAAGCCCTGAGTATGAACCAGGCAACTTATGTTTGACTAGCGGTATGAGTACTGGCAGAGCCAGGTGGGATAGGATGGGACTGAGTAGGTAGGTACAGCTTTTCCGTTCTGGAGGAAGGGAGAGAGGTGACTTAGCTTGTTTGTTTGGCTGACACCTGCAGGAGAGTAGATGTATGACTGCAGGTGAATGGGTTTACGTTGCTCTAAACTGTATTCCGGAATATGCCACTTTGACATTGGGATGGGGAGAGGGGAAAGTGAAGGTAGAGAGTATACAGCAGAGAGACTAACCCTGAGTATATTCTTTGCAAAAGCAGGTTATGATGTCATTCACTGAGACTGGGACATTCACAAAGATGAGGATTATGATAGACTACCTGTTTTTGTATAGCATTATTAGCTAGGTCAGACTGATTTGTGCAGGTATTTAGAGGTAAGAGAGTATCAAATCTAAGAGGATTTCATCAAAATCATCTTGTTAGACAAATCAGTGCATGTGGTGCCATTTAATACTGAAACAGAAGAGCAAAGTTTTTTTGCAGAGTTCAATCAAGTCAACAGTTTGGTTGTATTACTGTAGAGTGCCATTCCTCTTCCATGGTGTAACCTGCCTTAGTAAAATAGATGCCAGAGAGCTCACTTGGCCATGCCATTTTGGCTTTATGATTGATGGGTAATATTTAACTGGTTTTCTAAGGGAACATTGCATTTTATTTTCGAGTTATCTCACTTCTGTTTAATGAGTAACAGCAATGCTGTGGTCTTTGGTTTTAGTATTCCTTAAGAAAGAGATGCAAATAGATTAACCCACAAGGCCAGAGTTCAGAGCTAGAACTCCTGCACCTTGAATCCTACCGACATGGTAAAACTGCAGAAACTTGTCAAACCACATGTGCCACATTTAGTAGAGATGGGAAAGGCATTAAAAGGAAAAAGAGTCAAAGATCAAGAAAAAGAGGGCAAATGTACACACACTGGAGAGCAAGATGGACTACTTTAAGGATGGGATCTACACACAACCTAAGGTGAGAAATAGTCACGTTTACTTGTGGCTTGGCTGAACTGTGTATAAAATGATAGTACAATATATGTGGAGGGATCATTATTTTGTGCTGACAGAAATCGACCAGTCTCTCTATGGCAAATCTCGTGTGTGGGTTCAGGTTATGAAGTTGCAAATTAGGCTATCAGCCCTATACACCTACTTACCAGCTACAATTCTATTGCTATTTATTCCAACACTATTTACTTCCCTGGACGTGACCAGCAGCAGAGGCGATTGGCTCATCCACTTGAATTTCTTTCTCCCATCCAATCTCTCCAAAGAGGGCCAAAGAGTTGCAAAGAGGCACTCAAGAGGGACATATTCCAGGAGTCTGGGGAGAGTCTGGGAGTCCCTGGGTCAGGAACCCATCCCTCCAGCATGTTTTGCTATTAGATCGAGTTAGTTTAGATTGATGGATGCGCTCTCTCTGAGGTGGGATTCTGAGGGATTGGTGTGCATGTCCAACAGCTCTTGGTTTGACATCTTGGTCTATGTTACTAGGCCTATTACTGGAATTTGGCAATCTTCCGATATTGAGATGGGCCATTTAGGGGGTGAGTGGGGGGTGAAGTTGGCACTGAATCGATCTGCCAGGATATTGGCAATATCCTTGGGATCAGTATATTTAATGCCATTCTGTTTTAGCTCAGAGCAGATCTGAGCATTGCCATTTAGATTCTTGACATAATTATAGAATGCCTTGTGGTTGTCTTTGGAATCTTTGGCAATTTTATTTTCGTAACTAGCTTAGAAGGATTTTACGAGGGATCTCAGTTTCTTACCGAGGCTGGTAAGGGAGTTTTTTGCATCCTGGGATTTTCCTCTTTTCTGCAACAGTTTTTTTTTCCTTTTGTTGTAAAGTTTGTTTATGTCAACAACAACTAATGTGCAAACTGGAAATAATCACCTCTCACTGCTCAGAGAACATTGAGTTCATGTCACTAAAATGCAGAACCTTCTACTTGCTTAGGGAATTCAGTGGAGTTAGCATAACAGCTGTTTACATCCACCCTAGTGCTAATACCAGTGTGGCATTGAGCATTCTATATCTGACAATAAATGACCTCCAGGATAAGAACTCTGAGTTTGCGCTTATATTTGCAGGTTATTTCAGTCAAGCTGACTTGAAATCCATATTACTCCATTACCGTCAACATGTGAACTTTGCAACAAGATGGGTGAACTCTGGATAAGGTGTACACAAATGTAAAACTGGCCTACAAAGCAGTGCCTTATCCACATTTGGACAGCTGACATCATCTGGCCATCATGCTGCTTCTTGCATACAACAAAGCTGAAAAGAGGCAAAACTGCAACCAAACAAGCAAAGATATGGCCTGAGGGAGCAGACTTGGCACTACAGGACTGCTTCAATGTATGAACTGGTCAGTGTTTAGAGATGCAGCTGTAAAGAACCACCATATTGACCTGGAGGAGTATACAGAATTTGTAATGGCCTATATTTCAAAATGTGTTAATGATGTAACAGTCATCAAATGTATAACCATGCGAGCTAATCAGAAACCCTGGCTATCTAGTGAAGTATATGAGCTCCTAAAAGCACAAAATGTTGCATTTAAATCAAAAGACAAAGATGACCTAAGACTGGCCACAGCAAATCTTAAGTATAAGTATAAATGAGGCTAAGAGGACCTATGGATGTAAAATTCATGGCCACTTCTCTGACAAAAGGGACTCCAGACATCTCTGGCAAGGCATTCAATGACTTCAGGTTTGCATCCTCCCCATGTGGTGATGGCAACACAGAATTTGTGAACAAACGTAAACACCTACTTCAGCACATTTGATATGGACAACAACACCGTGCCAAGTAAGCTCCCTGTCAAACAGGGTGAGGAGGTGCTATGTCTAAGAACATCTGATGTTCTGAAGGCCCTGAGGTGAGTAAACCCAAGAAAAGCAGCTAGTCCTGATAATATTATGGGAAGGGTTCTAAGAGGCTGTGCTACCCAACTGTCCACTGTACTAACAGATATAGTCAACACATCTCTGCAACTAGCCATTGTACCCAGTTGCTTCAAAAATATGACAATCATTACCTTACCCAAATAATCACAACTGAAAAGCCTAAATGATTACTGGCTTACATCAACAGTAATGAAATGTTTTAAGCAGTTGATCAAGAACCATATCTCTTCAAGCCTACCTGCAAGACTGGATACATTACTGTTTGCTTATAGATCTAACCGCTGCACGGCTGATGCAATATCAATAACACTTCATGAATCCTTGGCACATCTGGAGAACATGAATTGCTATGTCAGAATGCAGTTCATCGATTTTAGTTCCACCTTTAACACTGTCATCCCCCAGAATCTGATAGCAAAGCTGATCCAGCTGGGCATCAATACCCCCCTATGTAACTTGATACTGAATTTTCTCATCAACAGAACCCAAAAAGTATGTGTGGGAAATAACAGTTTAATCATTATTAACTTGAGCACAGGTGTCTCTCGGGACTGCGTCCTGAGTCCTCTGCTCTTCACTTTTTTGATGTGCAATTGCATGGCCAAGCATGACTCCCACAAAATCATCAACTTTGCAGATGACACCACTGTCATAGGTCTTGTCAGAAATGGTGAGGAAACAGCCTACAGGGATGAAGTGGAGCATCTGATAGACAGCAACAATCTGGCCTTAAATGTAAGCAAGACCAAAGAATTAATAATGGACGTCAGGAGATGCATCAACCCCTGGAAATTAAAGGGGTAGCAGTGGAAAGAGTAAAAAACACCAAGTTCCTGGGGGTGCACATCACTGATGACCTATCCTGGTCGACTCATATTAGCTGCACAGTGAAGAACAACAACAACATTTGCACATCTTACGGAAATTGAGGAAAGCAAACCTATCTCAGTCCATCCTCAAAGCCTTCTACGGGGGGACCATCGAGAGCATCTTGTCGAATAACATCATAGTTTGGTATGGTAACTGCAAAGCATCTGACTGCAAGGCTCTCCTGAGGGTAGTGAGGACAGTGGAAAAAGTAATTGTTTCCTCGTTCCCAACCATGGAAGATCTGCATGAGACTTGGTGTGTGGGAAGGGCTAGGAAGATGATCAATGATCCCACTCACCCTGCCCATGGCTTGTACTTCTGTCTTTCCTTCGGCAGGCGGTATTACAGCTTACACTGCAAAACATCTAGACTGAACAGGAGCTTCTTCCCTATCTCCATAAGACTGCTGAACGTGAACGCCAGGCATGGCAGTGAATAATTAGATTAATATGCTACTTTCTATGAAGTGTCAGCTGTAATAATCACTCTGACAAATTGCTTCAATAACTGGAACAGTTCATCTTATTTCTTATGCTATTACTTTCTGAATGTGCAGTAGTCAGGAGTGTGTCACCAGTCTATACATGTGCAATATGAACATCGGAATATATCGTACTACAACTGATGAAGTGCAATATTCTAAGCAAACACAATGTGAAGTCATAGTCTTACAATACGTACTAGTATAATACTGTCTAATGTCTTCCTGTCCAGTTGTGGTAATTTATTATGTTAATGTTTTAATTATTGCTGTATGTGCATTAGTCGTACTGTCATTCAAACTGTGTTCATTGTTATGTCTTGCACAGGGACCAAAGAAATGTAATTTCGTTCAGCTTGCACTGCTTTGTATATCCGATCGACAATAAAGTTGACTTTGACTTTGAGGTTTACTTTTTTTATAGGCAGGAATGAATTAATGGCCATTCCTAGCTAAACTCTGCAGATAATGATAAGGTGAAGCTTGAACTCCTCACCATCCACAGCACAAATACGAAAGTCGCCAAAGGCAGCTCTATCAAAACAGAAGCAGACCCAATATTACAAAGAGCTGCTGCACCATGGACAGAGGTTTAATAATAAAAATTAATTTAATAATAAGATCAATGAGCATAAATACATACATATATACAAATATTTCGAGCATGGGCATAAATGCCCTTCTAGCTTGCCAATATACCAAAACACTTGTTCCCATAATAAGTGCCCAGACTGTTCTTAAAAATATCTAAACAAGTGCTTACTTTAACGTAATTTGTTGGTCTGTTCTATGCATCAGCTACTCTGTCAGAGAACCAATTAGTACACTTCTCTTCCCTATAGAATCTTCTACATACGTTGTCTGATGATTCTCTAGTACGTTTTGATAACCCCAAACATTCCCAGAGGTAGTTGTCCCTAAATGCCCTATATAGCTGAATAAGATCTCCTCTTAGATATCTGTAAGAGACACTGTGCAAGTTCAGATATTGTAGTCATTCATAATAACTTAGATTTTTCACATCCATGAATGCCCTTGGTATATTTCCGCTGTACTCTTTCCAGTTTACTCATGCATGTCTTCTTATAGCTTTCCATATTGTTATTCCATACTCAGGTTTGGGTCTAATGTAACTAACAAACAATGACTTCTTATTTTTAATTTCCTAGACTTTATAAATGTTTTTATACAACCTATAGTCCTATAACTATCATTAACCAATTGATTGATATGATTAGAAAAACTCATAGCTTAATCTACCCATATACTCAGGTCCTTAAATGAATCTACAGTTTCAATCACTGTGTGCTGTATTAAATATTCACCTTTCAGTTTGTCTCCCAAATCTCATATGCTTAGTTTTTGATGTATTTATCAGCATATTATTCTCCTGTGCCCAAATGGTGAGTTTAGTCAAGTTATTTTGCAGATATGCCTTATCTGTAACACTTATAATCAGTTTACATAATTTCAGGTCATCTGCGTATAGACTGTAGAACACATTAGATGAAAAAAAATAGGTCTGAAAGATACAATCTAAACAAGTAAGGGCCTAGGACCAAGCCCTGTGGGACACCCTGACTGTAACCAAGGATTTCACCTATCCAGTTGCTGCATGATACTTGCATTGTCCTATTTTGTAACCCATGCAGCTATCCATCTTATCAAGAGTATATCAATACCCAGTTGTACTAATTTATTGATCAGTGTTTTGTGTATGACCCTGTTAAATGCTGAAGTTAAGTCTATATAAATTACATCACAGCACAATTTTTCATTCATAGCTGTTATCATATTGTTGTAGAACATGTAACAAAAACCAGGTGTTCTCACCACAAATGCAACCAATAATATAGTCCAATACGAAAAAACAACTTTGAAGTATTCCACAAAAAATCGAAATATATCCAAAAGCAGGTTTATTAAGAATGAGCGCTTTCGCGTAGTATCTACTACGCTTCATCAGATAAATACAAAATTTCTAAAACACATCTTAAATATGAAAAAAGGCGCCAACATTAATGCTTAGATTTAATTAAACAATTTAATTAAAAACAATTAAAATCAATTAAAATCAATTAAGGAATGCTTGCTAGCTCATAAATGCGTAACTCCGTTGCTGGATTGCTCTAAGGAAAGTCTAACTGAACAGCGCTAAGTAACCATGGAAACAGAACACAATGTATGTTACAAATGGAGCGCTACAAAACGATTTTATAAACAATCAGTGTGATGAGTAAAAGATATATATATATATATATATATATATATATATATATATATATATGATGAAATAATATATATATATAAATTATAGTAACTGTGATGAAGCTGCATAAATGAAAAGTGTTTAGATGAACAAACACTATGGCTTCAGCTTATAGTCAGAAAGCATATGGCATGAATTATAGTGCGATCACAAACAAAAAATTCTCAGTTGGCATAATTTACTATATAATACTTAGACTCTATGTATAGATAAATAAATGGATAAATGAAATAGGATGCTGTGTTAAATAATGGAACTAAATGTAAATACTAAAGATGTGAGTAAAACAGAATGAATATGTGGAGGTGAAAGTGAATATGAAAAGGAGTGAATATGGGTGTGAATATGGATATGAATATGAATGTGGATACGGATATAAATGTACATATGGGTGTGAACATAAAAATTCATGTAAATAAAACACATATTATATCAACATGTTATATCAAATAGTAAAATTGTGAAAAATGTACTAATAAATGGTTCTAATATATAACATTGAACCCAAGTTAATGATGGTATTATTAAAGTTTTCTATTATCCAAAACTGGTTTAATAGAAAGGTAATTGTTGAGACCAGGTGGTAAATGTGCATCTAGTCTCAAGATCCATTTTAATTCTACATTACTTAAATGAGTAACATTATTGCCACCTCTTTTATTAACTATCACTATTTCTAAAACTCTAAAACAAAAACTATGCGAAGGATGTTTCTATTACATGTTTTGCTAAAGCATTTAACTCATTGTTTTTCTGTATGTCATAAAGATGACCATAAATTCTATCCTTCAAACACCTTTTTGTTAAGCCAACATAAAAGGCTTGACATTTTTTACAAGTTGCAAGATAAATCAAGTTTTTTGTTGTGCAAGTTGCAAAGAATCTAGGGGAAAAAGTGTAGTCCAGAACTGGGTGTCGGAATTCTTGAACTTTGGAGATGTAATTACATCTATTACAATTGTAACAGGGAAAAGTTCCATTTCTTTTCCTACTGATAGTTGATGAAGAAGGAGTGAGATGGAAATCATTACATAATAGTCGTTTAAGATTAGGACTATTTCTATACATGAAGTAAGGTTTATTTCCTACAATTGATCTAATGTCTGGATCCATAATTAGAATTTTCCAATTGTTGCTAAAAACTCTCTTCAAGCTGTTAATATCATTAGTGTAGTTCAAAATTATAGCAACACGATTGATGTTAGTTATATTTGTATGAGTAACTAGAACATCATTGTTGATATGTGTAGATGAGCTATCAATAGTATAGCTAGTTTTACCATGACAGGTATTATTAGCAATGCTGTTTCTGATATTGCTTATCATTGTGGGATTATAGCCTCTTTCAATAAAAAGTGTTTCCAGGTTATCAGCCTCAGACTGCAAATCATAAATATCTTTACAAAGTCTGGTTAATCTAATGAACTGGCTTTTGACTATGCCTGGAAAGGTGTACCTAGGATGCATACTATCGAATGTTAATAGTGTATTTTTCCAAGTGGGTTTCCTATAGAGTATGGAAACGATGGAACCGCTATCTGTTATTCTGAGGGTTACATCCAAAAAATGGATAATCTCATGAGAAGAATCCATGGTGAATCTGAGAAATGTGGATGTAGATTCAAAATGAGACATGAAATTCTCAAAATCTGGTTTGGAACCCTCCCAAATAATGAGAATATCATCCACAAATTGTTTGTAAAGCTTTACCTTTGCAAAAGAGGGATGACAAAACAAAAAGTTTTTTTCCCAATGGAGAACAACCAGGTTGGCGTACGTATTGGCACAGGGGGTGCCCATTGCCACCCCCCATTTTTGTAAGTAATAACTATCTAAAAACATAAAAACATTATTACTTAGCACTAACTCTAATAGTTGACATATCAATCGTTGCCTATCCATGGTGAAAGTTGTCTCCTTCAGTAGCAGTTCCCTTATGGCTTCAATCCCTATATCATTGGGTATGGATGTGAAAAGGTTTTTTACATCTAATGTGACTAGAAGATAGTCATGTTCACTTAAATTTAGATGTATATCTGATAAATTATTCAACAACTGGTATGTATCTTTCAAAATGGAAGGGTAAGAATCAACTACTGGTCTTAACAAAAACTCAATAAAAGAAGATATGGTAGCGGTTACCCATTTGTCTCCCGATACAATAGGTCTCAAGGGTATGGGAAACTGGTTCTTGTGTATTTTGGGTAGCCCCTTCACAATGGGTATAATGGGATTATCAATAAGAAAATAATCGTACATTTGCTTACTGATCTGCCTGCACATTAATAGATCATGTAAGGTTTCTTGTATATTCTTAATAATTTTCATAACATCATGAAGCATCTTATAAGTGGCATTATCTGAGAGCATCAAACACATATTAATATTATAATCAGAAGTGTTTAATATAACCACCCCTCCACCCTTGTCTGCTGGTTTTATGGTAACTTCATGACAATTTTTCAAATATTTAAGTGAATTATATTCTTCTGAAGTAAGATTATAAAAAGATTGCTTAACTCCCTTTGAAAAAAGATGGTAAAAGTCCTGTTCGCATAACTTTAAGAAACATTCCACATAATGTGGGAGAGTAGGTGTAAAGGTGCTTTTGCGTCTAAATTTAGAAATGTCCTTTTCAGTGTCATTAGATATGTTACATTTGTCCTTGAAGAATAATTTTAAAGAAACCTGTCTACAAAACAATCTAAGATCAATAAGAACATTATTAGTTGTAGCAGGACAAGCTGGAATGAAGTTAAGTCCTCTATTTAGCAAAGATATGTCAGAGTCAGAAGGATGGTAGTCAGAATAATACAGCAGGTCAGTCACATTCTTGTTTTTCTTGCTGGATTGAAGCTTTCTCTTGACAGTTTCCTTTTTCTGGGGCCTCGACTGTGTGATCGACCCCTGCTGTGAAACTGCTGTTTCACAGGATAAGGTAAAAAAGAGGAGGAATTGTCAAGACGCAGTTCTTTGGGTCTGGCTCCAAGTGTTAGATTGCCAGATAAATGTTTTAGCGCTTGCTGGTTGGGGGGGGCGTGTCAAATTCAGTAGAAGCTGTAGTACTAATCCCTTCCAAGGGAGATGGTAACAACAGTTCATTGCTTCCTGTTGCATTATTGGTTTGAGGTGCAGGTATATCTGCAACAGGACGATAAGTATTAGTGGAACAATTATTATTCATTTGCGAGTGTCCTGTATTGGTGTTAACATTCAATGCTTGTGTAGAGGCGTTATTGTGTTTTGGCCAAACAAATATTTGGCGTGAGGCAAAGTCATTAAAGTCCCTCTGCAATTTCCGTAACTTGGTTGACTTTAGCCTTTTGCTATAAGAATTAACTTGCAAGCATATATTCTGTAGTTTCTTTATACAATAGTCTGATTTAAAGCGTTCGTTTAAATCCCTATAGGTCTGATCCGTTTTAATTCGTAGATCAGATTCTAAGGGATTAAAATACTCTAAAAGTAACTTTATGTACCTGAATCCAAGGTCGATGTTCAGGTCCTGCCACTTTTTGAGGAGTACAGGATGTGTATCTCCATATGTCGGCATGCAAAAAACTCTCATGCCTCTAGGTATAATGCGATGGTGTAAACACGCCTCGAGGTGTTGTCTTTGCCAGGCGTATTGCTGTAACCTGTATAGGTCATCCTCAAGTTCTTTGGATAAGGTATTAAATTCAGTTATATTGTCGCCTTCATCATGTGCCGGAACGGCAATGTTATTGTTGGACAGGTCCAGAGCCAATAAAGGGTTTTGTTGCTGGTGTAAAAGTCCAGTCCAAATGGCCGAAGTGTCCCTCGTCCCTGGACAGTAGTCCAATTCAATGTTAGTAGGTTCCATCGTGTGCTATCAGTGTAATAGCAAAAAGCAAGAGCAAATGAAGTATAACAAATGACACTTGATAGCTGAAGAGAGCACCCGTAGCGTGAAAACAATAAATGTAACAAAAAACAGGTGTTCTCACCACAAATGCAACCAATAATGTAGTCCAATACGAAAAAACAACTTTGAGGTATTCCACAAAAAATCGAAGTATATCCAAAAGCAGGTTTATTAAGAATGAGCGCTTTCGCGTAGTATCTACTACGCTTCATCAGATAAATACAAAATTTCTAAAACACATCTTAAATATGAAAAAGGCGCCAACATTAACGCCTAGATTTAATTAAACAGTTCAATTAAAACCAAATTAAAATCAATTAAAATCAATTGAGGAATGCTTGCAAGCTCATAAATGCGTAACTCCGTTGCTGGATTGCTCTAAGGAAGGTCTAACTGAACAGCGCTAAGTAACCATGGAAACAGAACACAATGTATGTTACAAATGGAGCGCTACAAAACGATTTTATAAACAATCAGTGTGATGAGTAAAAGATATATATATATATGATGAAATAAAATATATATATAAATTATATTAACTGTGATGAAGCTGCATAAATGAAAAGTGTGTAGATGAACAAACACTATGGCTTCAGCTTAAAGTCAGAAAGCATATGGCATGAATTATAGTGCGATCACAAACAAAAAATTTTTTTCAGTTGTCATAATTTACTATATAATACTTAGACTCTATGTATAGATAAATAAATGGATAAATGAAATAGGATGCTGTGTTAAATAATGGAACTAAATGTAAATATTAAAGATGTGAGTAAAACAGAATGAATATGTGGAGGTGAAAGTGAATATGAAAAGGAGTGAATATGGGTGTGAATATGGATATGAATATGAACGTGGATACGGATATAAATGTACATATGGGTGTGAACATAAAAATACATGTAAATAAAACACATATTATATCAACATGTTATATCAAATAGTAAAATTGTGAAAAATGTACTAATAAATGGTTCTAATATATAACATTGAACCCAAGTTAATGATGGTATTATTAAAGTTTTCTATTATCCAAAACTGGTTTAATAGAAAGGTAATTGTTGAGACCAGGTGGTAAATGTGCACCTAGTCTCAAGATCCATTTTAATTCTACATTACTTAAATGAGTAACATTATTGCCACCTCTTTTATTAACTATCACTATTTCTAAAACTCTAAAACAAAAACTATGCGAAGGATGTTCTATTACATGTTTCGCTAAAGCATTTAACTCATTGATTTCAGTTTGTCTCCCAAATCTCATATGCTTAGTTTTTGATGTATTTATCAGCATATTATTCTCCTGTGCCCAAATGGTCAGTTTAGTCAAGTTATTTTGCAGATATGCCTTATCTGTAACACCTGTAATCAGTTTACATAATTTCAGGTCATCTGCGTATAGACTGTAGAACACATCAGATGAAAAAAATAGGTCTGAAAGATACAATCTAAACAAGTAAGGGCCTAGGACCAAGCCCTGTGGGACACCCTGACTGTAACCAAGGATTTCACCTATCCAGTTGCTGCATGATACTTGCATTGTCCTATTTGTAACCCATGCAGCTATCCATCTTATCAAGAGTATATCAATACCCAGTTGTACTAATTTATTGATCAGTGTTTTGTGTATGACCCTGTTAAATGCTGAAGTTAAGTCTATATAAATTACATCACAGCACAATTTTTCATTCATAGCTGTTATCATATTGTTGTAGAACATCATGTTGCATAAAAGACATGAAATGTTAAAACAAGAATAAATGCTTTTGGTCCTAAGACCTTCTTCACATTCTGGATATCCAAGTTCATTCACTCATTTAAGTAATACAATCAAAAAGTCATTTGCAGACCCTGCACCCCTTTAGTATAGGCTTGAGAGGAATTCAGTTCTGGCACTTTATCCATCTGTAAGTTAGCTATCAATTGTGTTTCCGCTGCTTCTGTTCTATTAAATACATCTCCTCCCCTAATAGTATCATGCATTGCTTCCAAAATTAAAAATGAAAAAGTATGTCATTCTTCTTGATATGTTGAAATAAAGCATTAGATTTGTTCCCATTCTGAACGGCACTCAAATGGTAAAGAATCCTCTCCTTAAAACATCTATTTGTATTCCCCACATAAAATCCTGAACAACAGTTGTAGATAGCCACATAAACAACATTTTTAGTATTATATTTAGCATGCCTCTTCAGTTTATAAATCCTATTAGCAATGGGATGTTTGAAGATATTATCTTTCTTTTTAATAAGGGGACAGACTTTACATTTTCTGCATGTAAAAGTTCCTTCCTAAGGGAGAAATCTTGGGATACATTCACACTCTTATAACAAATCTTTTTAAGTTCTTCTTGTTTTTAAAATAAAAACTCACGGTTTCACCTATGATGCCCTTCAAGTTCTCATCAATGATTAAGAGTTCCCTCTTATTATATCACATATGTATGGCATATCATTACTGAAAGTAAGCTGACATCTTAAAAACCTGGTCGTCTTCTTATTCCTGTTCTGTATTACCATATTACTCCTAATTCCTGAATATTATGGATGTTCTTCGTTCCCCATTGCTGCAGTCCTTACTATTGGGTGTAGTCCGCCGTCCAGTCGGCCCGAATACCAGAGTATAAGGCTGACGTCGGTCAGGGCGCATCAGACTGACGTCAGTACGTCAGGGTACTAATGCGCATGACCGACGTCATATCCTCAGTCTTTTTTGCCGCATGGTCGATGCAGAAGCAGTTTTGCGAGTGCAGGTTGGCGTTCTGAAATATTTCGAAACGGAGTTTCAGACCGAAACAGAGTTGGCTAAGTACCCGTTGGGAGCATTTTGGTTTTTCTTGCCTCAGTATTTAACGGATGTCAGAAAAAGTGAATAACTGTATTTCTTGTGGGAAACAGATACCTCATAGGGATTACCATACCTTGTGTATACCTTGTTTAGGGCCTGAGCACGGCGTTGTTGGTTGCCGCTCTTGTGCTAGGTTTAACAAACGCACTATTAAGAGGAGGTTAGACTGTGCCAGGTTAGTGTTTGGGAAGCGTTGCAATTATAAAATGCCGTCGGATGCTCCGGCGCCCGCTTCGTCAAAAGCGCAAGGACAAAACAGCGAAGCCTAGGGTTGATGAACCGGCAGTCCCGGACGTCGGTTCTTTAGAACTCAGTGGAGCCAGAGGTTTTGCCAGGAGTTTCCATGGAGTCTCAGGCAGAAACTTTACTGTTACAGGATGTGCCTTCTCAGGAGGTAGGCCAGGCTGAGGGGGCTTCTCAGGTAACTGTTCTTCCCTCTCTTCCCAAGGTAGTTAGAGCCTCTCCTTCTGTTGCCAAAACTTCTTTGAGAGGTAGGCCAAGTTCAGCTTCAGTGGGGCTTCTCCTAGCATTTCGGGTTCTGTACCTAAGAAACATATGCTTAAAATGGCAGAAGATTTGATTACTATGATTAGAGGTTCTATGCCCCCTCCTGATAAGAGGCCTAGGGTGGAACCGGAGTTTGATAGTTTTGAACAGTGTTCAGAGGCTTCAGAGTCTTCTGCGGAAGACTTGCAGGAGTATCCTACTTATTCTGATTCTGATGTGGATGATTCCACTCCTACAGCTTCTCCTCCTGAGGATTTCTCATTTTCAGAGACTCTGCATTCCATGAGGGAGCACTTTAAATGGGAAGGCCAGGATTTCTCTGATTCCAGGAAAAGGCTTAGGGAATTCTTGTTTTTAACCCAGCATAGGCCCTTAGCTATTCCTCCTGTGTTGAATGTGGTGGAAGATGTCTTTGCAGAGGCTTCCCTGAACCCTGACTCTTTGCCTCCTGCTCCTGTTAAACCTGATAGGTATTATAGGGTGCCCGAAGCTCATAAGTATTTGTTTAAGAGTCCTAGGGCGGACCCAGAAACTGTTTCTCAGGGGCCTAAAGGTGTTAAGGCTTCTGTGGTTAAAAATCCTGTTCCCACTGATAAAGAGGCAAGGGCTTTGGATAGGTGGGGAAAGAAAGTGTATACTTCTTCCACTCTAGCCATGAGAGCGTTGAATTGTCAGTTTCACATGCTAAAATATCAGAATTATCTCCTTTCACAATTGAAATCTAAGGTGGATGCTTTGGCGGAAGGTATTGAGTGTAAAGAGTTGCTGGATTTGGTTCATGTGTCTGAACAAGTGGGTAAGCATTCTTTGCAATGTGGTTTTGATGCTGTACAGGCCTCCTCGAGGGTGGCTGCCACTAGTTCTGTTCTTCAGGCATGCCTGGTTGAGGATCAGAATTTAGCTGAGCATGTTAAGACAAGGATTTTGGATGCTCCTTTACAGTCTGATGTGTTGTTTGGATCGCCTGTGGAAGCAGTTTTAAAGAAAATGGAGGACAAAGCTAAGTCTATGCAAACTGTTAAAGATTTTTGCAGGTGCAGCCACCGAAGTTTAGTAGAAATTGGCCTGCTAAGGGTGGACATATCCTGCTTATGATTCCCAGTCTAGGGGTAGGTCTAGACGTGGTAGGGGCAGGGCTCAAGGTTCTTTTAGGCCTAGAACAGGGAGTTCACCTGCTCAGACTTCTGGGGAGGGCAGGGGTCAGTCCTTTCGTAAACAGACCCAATGACCTGCCTTTTCAGCTGCCAGTAGATTCTCGTCTGGCAGCTCCTTTGGGAGGAAGACTGTCTCTTTTCAAAGAAAATTGGGATTTAATTACTCAAGACAAATGGGTGTTGGATATCATTCACCACGGTTACAGATTTTATTTCCATACAATGCCCCTTTCAAAGGCATGCCAGGCGTTCCTCCTCCACAAAGAAAAGAGGCTCACAAGCAAGTTTCTCAGTTACTCCAGATGGGGGCCATTCAGCCAGTCCCTGTATCAGAAAGGGGCCTAGGATTTTATTCTCGCCTGTTCCTAGTACCAAAGAAGGGGAACACGTGGAGACCAATTTTGGATTTATCTCTCCTCAACACTTATCTGGACATTCCCAAGTTCAAGATGTTAGCGTTACAACAGCTGTTACCTCTGCTGGGCAAAGATCACTGGATGGTAACTTTAGATCTCAAGGAAGCTTACCTTCATGTGCCTATAAGGCTAAGTTGCAGGAAGTATCTGCGGTTTCGAGCTGGAAATTTTCATTATCAGTTCTCTGCATTGCCCTTTGGCTTATCTACTGCCCAGAGTATTCACAAAGGTTCTGGCTCCAGTGATAGCTTACTTCAGGCTTCAAGGAATTCAAATCTATCCTTACTTGGACGACTGCCTGATTCTGGCTCAAGAAAAGGAAGACCTTCTACAGCATCTGGAATATGTTATAGCAGTGCTAAGATGCCTAGGGTATTCTGTGAACGAAATAAAGTCCAGTCTAGTACCCTCTCAAGACATGTGCTTTCTGGGTGTGAGACTGAATACAGCAGCCCAGATGGCCTTTTAACCCCGGACAAACAAAAGAGTCTATCACTTTACTTCCATCAACTATCTCATCAGTCCGTGCTGACTGCAAGGACAGTCCTTCAAGCATTAGGGTTCATGGCATCTTGTATTCTGGTGCTTCCCAATGCCAAACTGCATATGAGGAAGCTTCAATGGTATCTCAAAAACGTATGGACACAGCACTGCCAGGATTTGGACACTGTCATTCAAATAATACCTTGCCTTCAAAAGGAATTCTTGTGGTGGGCTCAGGAATGTCACCTAAACAAGGGACTCTCTGTGACCCGGCCAGAGGCGAGTCAGATTTTATCGACAGATGCCTCGGACATTGCTTGGGGAGCTCATCTAAATGGAAAGTGGATACAAGACAAGTGGCCTGCCAGACTACAGCATCTACATATCAACATGAAGGAGATGTTAGCAGTCCAGTTTGCATTAATGGCTTTCAAGGAGTTACTTCTTCCAGGGCAGGTGTTGATTCTAACAGACAACACAACTGTCATGTGGTACATCAACAAGCAAGGGGGAACACATTCTTATCCTCTATGCAGGCAAGCAATGATTTTATGGGAGACTGCGCTAAGCTTGCAACTTACTCTTCAGGCAAGGTTTCTGCCAGGAGCACAGAACTCCTTAGCAGATGTGTTAAGCAGACAAATCATGGATCCCCACGAGTGGAAACTGGATCTTCATGTATTTCAGAAATTGACAGTGTCATGGGAACTCAGACATAGATCTGTTAAGCTTCTCCACTAAACCACCAGCTGCCAAAGTATTGCACAAAGGGGTTTCATCACACAGCTTGGAAAGTGGATGCTCTGTCTTTCAGTTGGAAAAACCTTCATGTGTATGCCTTTCCACCTCTGCCTCTTCTTCCAAAGGTACTATTAAAGGTCAGACAAGACAGGCCAAGGATGATTTTGATAGCTCCAGATTGGCCTCGGCAACACTGGTACCCACTACTACAGTCTGGTAAAGAAGCCTCCATGGCCTTTACCTCTGATTCCTCATCTGTTATCTCAGAAGGACGGTCATCTGCTCAATGTCAAGCTTCACTCTCTTCATCTAACAGCCTGGCATATTCTGTGTTGAAACACAGCAGGTCTCAACTTCCTCAACAAGTTTTAAATGTGATTATGGAAGCTAGAAGACCTAGTACAAGGAAAGTGTACATGAAAAATGGAAGAGATTTTTATTTTGGAGTACAGCAAAGAATTTGGAGATTTCTGAGCCTAATTTGAGTGTGGCTCTTCAATATCTTACTGAGTTATTGGACAAAGGTTTGTCCTTCTCTTCCATTAAGATTCATGCTGCAGCAATTTCAGCTCACTATGATTGTGATCCACCATTGTTTTCGCATCCTTTGTTCAAGCAGTTTCTTAGAGGGGCAAAGAATATAAGACCCCCGTAGAGCTCCTACTCCTGCTTGGGATCTCAATTTTGTGTTGGAAAAACTTACTCTACAACCTTTTGAGCCTGCGGCTACTGCTGAATTGAAATACTTGTCATGGAAGACTGCTTTTCTGTTGGCTGTTACTTCTGCAAGAAGGGTGTCTGAGTTGCAGGCCCTTATGGCAGTAGAGCCCTTTTTGATTTTCCATAAGGATAGGGTATCATTACGTACTAATCCTTCCTTTATGCCTAAGGTGGTTTCTAGTGTGGCTTTAAACCAAACTATTCATTTGCCTACTTTTTATGCAGACCCCCAAAATAAAGGGGAAAAGATTTTGCACACTTTAGATGTACACAGGCAATTGCGTTATTATTTAAGCAGGACTAAGAATTTCAGGCAGTCTCAGCAGTTGTTTGTTTCTTTTGCTTTGAGTTCACAGGGCAAGCCTGTGTCAAAACAAACTATTTCTAGGTGGATTGGCTTTTGCATTGCATTTTGTTATTCCCATCATGGCAAGGAGATTCCAGCTGGGATTAGGCCTCATTCCACTAGGGCTACTGCCACTTCAACAGCATTTCTAAGGGGGGTGGCAACTAAGGATATTTTGGAAGCAGCTACTTGGAGTTCAGTGCATACCTTCTCTAAGCATTATCACCTTCCTATCTACTCTAAGTCTAGGGCTGGTTTTGCCACAGCTGTTTTGCAGGGCATGTTGTCAGCTCCTGCTTCTTTATGATTTGCCAGCCTCCCTTACCTCTGCTTTGGGATTCTACCCAATAGTAAGGACTGCAGCAATGGGGAACGAAGAACATAGTACAGTTTTGTACCTACCATAAATGTAGATGTTCGAGGATCCCCATTGCTGCAGTCCAATCTACCCTCCTTCCTTCTGTGTTTAGGGGTGGTTGTGTAGGTGAGGTTACATGCTGATATTTTTGTATATATTCTTGTATATATTGTACATATTTTTGGTGCAGGTATTTTGGGCCTTGTCTTTTTAGGGTCTTCTGACATCTGGGGCAAGAAAAGACTGAGGATATGACGTCGGTCATGCGCATTTGTACCCTGGCGTACTGACGTCAGTCTGATGCGCCCTGACCGACGTCAGCCTTATACTCTGGTATTCGGGCCGACTGGACGGCGGACTACACCCAATAGTAAGGACTGCAGCAATGGGGATCCTCGAACATCTACATTTATGGTAGGTACAAAACTGTACTTTTTCCCACAGTCCTCATATTCCTAGTTGTTCAAATAGCCATGCTGAACATCCTTTTCTCTGTAGCCACGAGCTCAAAGGAGATTCAATGGCTTCATCCTCATACACTTCATCATCAGTGCAGAGTCTAAAAGTTCTCAGTAATTGTCCCTTAATCACTTGCGGATATATATGTTGAGGATGCATAATGGTTCAGTATAAGAAATTATTCCTCCAACAGTCCTTTTTATAAATTTTAGTGTAGATGTGACTATCAGCACTGAGTGTTAATGTGAGATCCAGAAAATCTATTTCTTTATTCAACCAACGTGCTTCAAACTCCAAGAATGATGTCGTATTGTTTAAATATGTCACAAATTCAATTAATTCAGTCTCATTGCCATTACAGAGAAAAAAAGATGTCATCCACAAATCCGCTATAGCAAATAACGTTGTCTTTCCAGTGATTAAAATTATTAAAGATGTACTGCATTTCCCATTCAGCTGTAACTATGTTTGAGTACCTATTGGCACAGGGAGTGCCCATTGCTACTCCCTACTTCTGCCACTAGTGTTGTTTATTAAACACACAAACATTATTCTCCAATATAATGTCTAAAAGCCTGCACATTCTCAGAGCCACCTCTTTGTCCAAGACCTCATAGCATCTTAAGAATTTATTAACAGCCTGAATCCCAAAATGATTTGGTATAACTGTAAACAGAGTTTTGACATCTAGAGTGACCATTGTTAAACTCATTATTCCAGGTAGTTTATGTTTAATCATATAGAGTGTTTCCAGGAAATGGGATGCATCTTTCAACACTATGGATGCTTTCAAACGTACCTTCTTCAGTTGGTTTTCCACATCTATGGAAGCAGGTTCTGTCACCCATCCTTCCCGCGACACTATCAGCCGGAGAGGAGGGTCATACCTATTCTTCTGTACTTTTGGAAGTCCATTAATCTCAGGTGTAACGGGATGTTCAACTTTCAAATAATCGTGAAGTTCTGGAGTAATATTCCTAGTCATCAAGAGTTCATATAAAATATTATTCACTCTCTGCGGGATCTGGTGGACTTCCATTTAGCAATCTTAGAATACGTCTTGTCATCATTTAACATGTCTGTCATCTTTCTTTGATAATCAACTGTATTAAGGATGACAGTTACACTTCCTTTATCTGCTGGTTTTATAATAATGCCATTTTCTTGTATTAAACTAAGAAGTGCTTGTTTTTCTCTAGTGGTTGCAGCTTACACTTTATCCGTAAGGCTCCTGAACCTGAATGCCAGGCATGACAGTGAATAATTAGATCTATATGCCACTTGCTGCAAAGTATCAGCTATAGTAATCACTCTGGCAAATTGCTTCAATAACTGGTACAGTTAGCCTGATTTCTTATGCTATTACTTCCTGAATGTGCAATAGTCAGGAGTGAGTCACCACTCCAATCATGTGCAATATGAACTTCAGAATATACCGTACTACAACTGATGAAGTGCAGTCGTCTGAGCAATCACAATGTGAAGTCATAGTCTTGCAATACCTAATGCTGTCTGTCTCCCAGTCCAATTGTGGTAATTTATTGTGTTGTTAATATTTTAACTAATACTGTATATTAGTCTTCCTGTCATTCAAACTATGTGTTTATTGTTATGTCTTGCACCGGGACCAACGCAATGTAATTTCATTCAGCTTGCACTCCTCTGTATATCTGATCAACAATAAAGTTGACTTTGACCATTCCAGCTAAACTCTGCAGATAATGATAAGGTGAAGCTTGAACCCCTCACCATCTGCAGCACAAACAAGAAAAGTAAGTTGCCTAGACACTTACCCTGTTTTTCAGGGAATGGTGGATTGTGCTATTACAGTTACATGATAGAATTACTCATTCTGCATTTTACAAATACCTGTTTACAATTCTTTCTGCTCAAGTTCAGCCCAGGGAGGAAGGAGGTATTGTATTCCTTTTCATAAGTCAAACTTTCAAACATATAGCTGTAGAATCCAAATGTGGGCATGAGGTACTTCACCCAGAATGCGATAAACAAGGGAGGCTACAGTTTTCAATTTGTTGTTGCACCTCCCTCATGTCATCTCGAGAGCATGACCACTAACTTGATAAAGTTACAACCCTCTCGGTAAGGGAATATACTTTTCTGCTGAGAGACCTCCTGGCTGCATTTTTTCTCCCTAGATGAGAGTCCTATATGTTGTTTACTCACTGGGCAAAAGTCAAACTAGCTAGGAGTGGGAGCCATCATTTCCATGCTTGGAGGGTTATGCCTTGTTCAGACCCAAAGGGTTGTCTTGTAGTGGGCCTTTGTGATGTACATCCATGCTAGTTGTATGATTTAATCATTGTCCCTGCCCTCATATTCTGCACCCATACCAGTATAGTCTCTGCCTTCACTGGGACTTAGACAGTGTGTGCACAGACACACACTTCCTAACTACCCACCTCGCAGGAAACAGGTGAGCTAGCAAAGCATCATCATTCCAGTTCTCCCCAGTACCGCTTCCAGTAGGTGTTTGGCTTGCTAGTCTAGTAAAACGTGGTTCGTCTGAATCATAGTTAGGTCTTTATCCCTGTATGTTACTAGAGGTCCCCATACAGCTAACCAGACTTTATAAAAAAATAGTACCACATTTAAAGATTTTTTTCAAATGGCTTAGAACAGTCATCTTGCACCAATTTGTTGGGACTTATTTAACCTCCCTCATAACCTATTGCTGAATCGTTCAAGGTCCTGTACAACACCTTAAACAACTACATCAATACAACTGTTAAGATGAGAGAATTCTGCAGTAAACAAAAATGTTGGTGTCACAAAATCAAGAAATTATTAAACCAAAAGAAAAGAGCATAAAAAGCCTTCAAATTTTACCCAACCCGAAGCAATACGACTAAGTTTGACTCAAGAAGTCACTAATGCAATCAAAATCTATAAAGCTTACTATAGGTGACATTATTAGGGCCTTCTACAATTATATCTGAAAAAGGAAAAAGACTGGGCCATGATGTAGAACAAATGAAATCACCAAAACAGAGTCAAATGATGTAGCTGACCCACTAACATACAAATTTAGAACAGCTTTCAGACCACAGAGGAGGGAAACCCTCTTCACTCTCTGTCCCTGGAACTTGATCTCACATGAAGCTGAATCCAGAACTGTCACATCTGTCCTAAGTAAAGTCAGAAACACCAGTTCCATTAGATCAGATGACATACTAAACAGCCTACTTTCTGCAATCAAATAACCTAGAATATCCCCATGTGCACACATTCTTAATAAAGCACTAAAACTGGCTATATTCCTGATATCTGGAAACCAGTCGTTATACTCCCAGTCCAGAAAGAAGGCCCTTCCATAGACCATTTTGTGCAAGATGATGAAAAGAATCATCGTAGAGCTCATTCAGGCAAATGTTAAGCCTCCATCTCAATACATTTTCCCAGAGGTAGATTTTTTTTGCTTAACATCGATGCATTTACTCAGGTGGCCTAACTTTGTCCATTCAGTTTACCTTGATCTGGCTGAAGGATTCAGCACTATACACCTTGATGGAATTGTATATAAACACAGGGATCTAAAAGTAAATGAAGCCACAATTGTCTACATGGTCATACACAAGATGTATAAACAGGAAGACTCCTTTTTACTATCCCTGTCACCTGTAGAGTCTCTCAAGGCAGTCTTCTGTGACTGCTTCTTTTTAGCATTTTTTTAATGCCAAAACTGACTGTGTTGGCTGGCTTAACAAATATGCAGATGACCATGAACTGGGAATCGTTCGCCCTTGGGACCAAACCACGCCAACCGTGGGTAAATCCCGCATTACCCACACCCAGGCGTGGGTTATTGCTATACTATACCAGGAAATGTGACATTTACTTATCTCAAACCTCTCTCTCCTGTGGGTTGGATGAGCTTTCCGTGCGTGTCAGCTAAACTGCATGAATCTTTTGTCATATGATGAAAGATTGAAGCTATATTTGGTGTTAAAGTAAGTTCATCTACCAAAAAGAATTAGTGACAGTGAATGGTTAAAAGCTAAGGAAATAAACTAAATGCAATCTGTAAAGCTGTAGCATTTAGATAAAATTGTTACAAAATCTGCATTAACATGACGAACAATTTCAAACATCCACTGACAAGGTGTGTTTTGTAACACTGCATATTGCAGCAGCACTCAAGGTGTTATTTGCTTTGCAGTATGTAGTTGCAAAAACGTTTAAGTGAGAAAAAGAATAAGGCACTACCACACACGCACACAAACGGACAGTTACACATGATTTGCGGAACTCAAGCATACTTGTGCTTAATTTAAAAATACTGATATGGGAAGGGGCTATAATCTCCTCTTTCCAAATTTTAGAAGTAGTTGGACTATCCTAACAAAGAAAAGCATGAGCAGCAGATCTGACTGAATACACGCCATCTTCTAGCAGGTAATGATGATAGTTTTTGCTAATTAGTTTTGCTGAAAGAAATGTAAAGCTAGACTCTAGAGTGGGCATATGTTAAGAGTAAAGGTAGAAGTCAAGTGTATTCATTTGAAGAGTTTTACTGAACAGTTTATATTAGTCATGGATGTTTTATAAATAAAAAAACAAATTAATACATTTATTGATTTGGCTGAAGAAGACAGAAAAAGGGAAGAAAAGGTTACCTGCATTTGATTGATAGTTTTTCACTAAAATGTCTAAGTTTTTGACATTTTTTGTATGAGTGTCATTGTCTGTTACTCGGATATATAGCCACTTTTGAGCCATTAAGTAAACACTGGTTTTACAGGAGTGTAGCAATACCCTGTCTTGAAGACTGCTTAAGAAAGAAAGAATGCTTAAGATTATCTGGTTAGCACATTGCTGCAACAATCAGTGAAGTCCTAGAAGCCAACCTCATCCCCACTGATATAATATAGCCCAATGGGTACAGTCCCGTGCTTGAGAATGTGATACAGTTAAAGTGGAGAGGTCTTTATGCTGCTCCAGTCAAGGAATCATAGGTGGACTGGGCTTTGTTACTTCAAGTAAGAAATTATCTCTGGGTTGTCCATTCAGCCTTTTTGGTCTGATCCAAATAGACTTTTTATGAATGTGGGGTCAACAAAGCAGATCACAGCCTTAGTACTGAGTATAATTTCTAAAAGCCCATTAGTTCTTCACATTCATGGCACAGAGCTCATTTAAAGAATTAACAGACAAGCTCATCACGCATGCTTCCAGCTAGCACCTCATAATGTACATTCCCTTTAACAGTTTTTCCGAAATCAAGTTTGGTACATTAAATCATATAATATGAATGACATTGCCTCATCCAGTGTAGTCATTACACTGTGGAAGGAGCTCTCACTCTCATGCTTGTTGACAACAGCATTGAGGCCTTAGAGTTATAAATGGCAATAAACCTCAGTGCAGTTCTCGTTCCACATAAATTAAAGGCAGAGTCACCTTAAGACTAGTGCCACCAACCATGCATTATACAGTGTGGAGTACTTGTTTGTAATCACTGTGCCTCAACACCCCCAAAAAATTTTTTGCAGTGTCGGAGAACTTTCCCATTTAGAAACACTGTGCTGAAAAGATGGAAGTTTTCAACTTTACCCAGTATTTAGAGATGGATTGTAGCCAATAACAGTTTCTAATCCATCCATGCTAACATCATGTACTCTGGGGGGAAAAATCGTGAGAGTTTAATGAGCAAAATGCAAGTGCCATAGCTGATCATAATTAGTAGGACAAGTAAGAGCCAGAAAGTTCCCAGACACTAAACATAACTTGTAGACAGGGAGAAATTCCTGCTGGGCTTCTTACACTTATAGGTTGTTTTACTTCACTTCTGGTTGCAAAAAGAGTCGAATGTTGTCTCTTACATGCAATGGAATGCTGATTGCATTTTATTGAGAAAAGGTAGTGAAGAGGGGGTGGTGAAACTCACCATTCCCAAACAAATAAGAAAAATAATTTCCTGAAGAATAGTGATCTTTCTTTAGAGTTGATGATCTGCTGACTCAAGATGTATTAATGGCTTTACATGATTTTCATTCCTCACAAGTGACGTTAAATGAAGCAACGCCTATCTGATTGTGGAAGGGAATATGCAATGAGACTGCTATGTTCAGTAATCTTGACAGTGTTGTACCAGTGACAAAGCAGAGCACTGCAACTGGACAGAGAGTTAAGAGAGAGAATTCTAGTACAAGACCTTACTAAATATGCTCAACACTTTATCTCTTGATTTTTAGAAACAGCAATATCCTAGAAATGTCAGCTAAAAGTTAAATGTTCAATAGACAACAAATGACTGTTATTACTATCGTGGGAACTGACTTAATTTTTCTTTGCCGTTTCATAATCTAGAATTTTCAATATGAATCAGCGACACTATAAACAGACATCTTAATATTACTAATTAAAGAAAGCACAATTCATTTCAAAAATAGCTGTGGCTTCCCAGGGAAACATGATTTGTTTGACAGTAGGGAAATTTTACAGATCAAGAAAGTGGAAGAAATGTGAAAATGACTAAATACATACTGAGTGATTAACTAACTGAATCTCTTCCTCCACGTGAAATATGCAGGTAAAAGTAATCAGTTTAGATGGAGGCAGAGGCAGCTGACTCGCAGCAAGGCATTCAGCATCTTTCGTTCTAGGCACTACCTTTTATAAGTTGCGTAGTAGATCCTGGTAACAGATCTGATTGCCTGTAACTGCCCGAGTTCATGAGAAGTGCACATATCTCTGCTGCTCTCTTATATCTGATGACATTATATTGCATGAGAACCTGTGTTTTTTGCTGGTTTAAGTGCTCACTAGAACAAGGCTGGTCTTTGGTCCAATCCACTCACAGACTATTAGTCAGGCCACAGTCTTACTGGGTGTACACTAAAAAGGATGCATCATTATCCTTTTTCTTGTGTAAAAGGCAAGATAAGCTAGCTTTGCTAATGTTTTCTGTTGATAGTTGGTAGGAAAAGTTTAAAAGTCTGTTATGTTTTGTAAACATTTGTATTTCACTTCTTAACTTTCTTAGTATGGCATCACCTAAAGTGTTGCCTTAAGTGTTGTAGTGGTATTTGTTTGCCCTGTGTTAGTTTTTTTTCTTTTCTTTTTGAAATTATACAAATGCGGACATGAATGTAATGTGGAATATCATGCTTTAGAGAATGGGCAACCTGTAGATCAGCACCCTGATTGGAGAACAAACGTTTTCTAGCAGAGTATTAACCTGCAAGTAATGCCTGCTGAAAAACGAGTCTGCCTCTTCATGGCAGCATATGAAGCTGTTGTGGAGCTGGGACTGAAAACAAACTAATGGTCACCATTATTATACGCTCACAGTGGTTTTTGCTGTTTAGCAAGTGTAAAATAAATAAGAAATTTAAAATAAAAAAGTGCGTCTGTATGTGTCTGTGTGTGAGAATGTATGCATATATGAGAATGCAAGCCAGATCAATCAAGGTATTATTTTAAACTCTGTAAGCAGCACTTTTGCTGTTTAGCGAGTATAAAAAATAGAAAAAAGTGTGTGTGTGTTATTCTGTCTGCATGTGTGAGTGAATGCGTGTTTGTGTGCATGAAAGCTGAAGAGTGTGTTTGTGTTTGAATGAGAGAGAGAGAGACTGAAGAGTGAGAGTGGCCAAACGATCCCTGGCAGCAACAGTTAAGAGGTTAATGTACCTCTCAGCCTCTTAGCTGAACATATCTGGATAAGCCTAAACGTAAACAGGGAACAAAAGCTGAAAATAGGAACATATTTTAAATGTTCCTGTTGTAAAATTACAATGTTACTTGAATATTAGGATTTGGGTTAGCTTGGATTTTCAGAGCAGAGGTATATGTGTGTGTGTGTGTGTGTGTGTGTGTGTGTGTGTGTGTGTGTGTGTGTGTGTGTGTGTGTGTGTGTGTGTGTGTGTGTGTGTGTGTGTGTGTGTGTGGTGTCTGTGTGCGCGCGGCTGTATGAGTGAGATCAACCACTGCCAGCAGGAGTAAGGAGGTCTGCATACCTCTTGACCTTTCAACTGAAGAAATCTGGATAAAGCCTAAAATAAAGGCTCAAAAATATGAACATATTTTAATAATCGCGCTTATAAAATCACAGATTTTCTTAAATAACAAGATTTGTGTTAGCATGAATTTTCTAAAGGAAATAAAAGTCTGAAACTCAAATGTATGTCATTATTTACTGATAATCCATCTCAAATAACTGATGATAAACTAAACGTTTTAGGAGTAAGGAACCAAAAAATTAAGTAAATACCTGGATATTTTTTAAAGTTTTATAGCTTGTGTGTAAAATGCTTCCTCGAGTACCATTAACATATACTACAGCAAGTTTGAAACATTAGGCAGAGGAACCCTTTACATCAAAAATATATAAAAAAAAGTAATATAGTAATAAAATAAGTAAGTAAAACGCAACAGTTTTACAGACAGCCTATTCTCTAAGCACAAAAATGTTCCCCAGGGTGTGTTTCAAGCCTCAGAACACCCCTGAGTGAGCATTATTTCTGCAGTAACATATACCCTTTTGGGCATAATGTATTTGAAAATAAGGAAGAGCTTTGTGTCCCTTAACAGATTACCTGGAAGGAACACTGATGGACAAATTATAGTAAATAAAAATGAACCTTGTCCAAAGTACAAGGCAGAGAGTATAGTATATTTGCTAGTACTGAAGCCGTAACACTTGTATACATGTTTGCTGTTGCTACAACAACGGGTCCTTCACAGGCCAAAATGTGAGACTGCATTTTATGTTATTGCATAAATATAAGGATCCTATAGACAAAGATTATATTATAAGGTTCATAGGTTGGTGCTAGGCTATCAGCCTAGCCATAACAATTCCTTGGCTATTTCTTCCCTGGACCCCTGTCTAGCAGGGTGACTGACGTGATCCCTGGGGTGAATTTCCTTTCTCCCATCTAGTCATCAAGGTTTCTTTTGAAGAGGGCCAAAGAGGTGCTCTGCTTGACATGTATGGACAGTCTATTCCAGAGTCTAGGGAGTCCCTGGGTCAGGAACCTATCTCTCCAGCATGTTTTGTTTATTGTGATGACGAGGTTTAGATGCCTGGAGCGTGTGGCTCTGAGGGATTGGGATTTCTTTAAGTGTAACATGTCCAGCAGCTCTGGGTTTGACATGGCCTTGTATGTTAAGCAGAGATTGCCTCGAAGTAGACTATTATAGCTGGAGTTTTTTAAGGTGTCAGCATAGGGCATCTGCTTTAGGCCTGTGATTCTTTGAGGCATTTCTGTGGCCTTTCCAGTTGTTGCAGATGTATTGAGAGGTGCATACCAAATGGGATGTTGTATTCTATAATGGGTCTAATAAGGGATGAGTACAGTGGGACAATGACCTCCTTTTTCCTGGATGAAAAGCCCTTAGTGATGAGGTGTGCCATATAGAAGGATTTCCTGACTGTTGTGGCGATGTGGTTATTAAAGGTGAGACCACTGTCCACCTGTGTCCCTAAGTGTCTAATCACACTTTCGGTGTTTAATGTACTGCCATCTATGTGGTAATTCATGGGTACATGTTTTGTCCCAAAGGGGATAACTAGACATTTCTTGGCATTGAGCTTGAGCCCATGGCTCTGGCACCAAGCATCTATTTCTGTAAGGCCCTTTTGTAGAGTATCGACATAATTTGGGGATTCAATAATAGTTCCCAGTTTGCAGTCATCTGTGAACTTTGTTAGCCAGAGTACCTTAGTGTTGGCCTGTACTTCAGAGAAGTAGATGCTAAACGAGAGGTCCCAGGACTGAACCCTGAGGTACTCCACTTGTCACTTGTCTGGAGCTGGATTTGGAGTCCGCTACTTTTACAGTGTGGGTTCTGTCAGTAAGCCAGTTGGCAACCCATCGAGTGACATAGGGATTAATGCCGAGCTTAGTAGGTTTATCTATGATTCCAGAGTGGGGGTTGGTGTCAGAGGCCTTGGCGAGGTCCAGATAGGCTGTGTGGACTGGCTTACCCTCATCCACTGCTCTGAAGACTGATTCGAAGAAGTCAGTCAGGTTCAGGAGACAAGATTGGCCCTTCACGAACCCAAACTGGGTGGGATCCAGTGTTTTAAGGTTGCCAATGTCTTTGTTTATAAGTTCCTTGATAATACGTTCCATGGCCTTGCAGATCAGGCTCGTCAGACGATCCAAGGTGGATCCCCCCTTGTGGAGTGGGATAACTGTAGCTGTGTGCCACTGAGTGGGCATGAAGCCTGAGGTGAGGGTATGATTAAACATGACACTTAGGTGAGGTGCCAGTTTATTTTGTAGTTCATGTAGTACACAGCCCGGGATGTCATCTGGTCCCATGGATGCTGTATTCTTAACTTTGGAGAGTGCTTTTTTTTACCTGTGTGGTCGTTATTACCTGAATTTGGCAGTCTTCTGGTATTGAGATGGGCCATTTAGGGGGGCAGTCTTCTGGTATTGAGATGGGCCATTTAGGGGGTGAGAAGGGGTGAAGTTGGCACTGAATTGATCTGCCAGGATATTGACAATATCCTTGGGATCAGTATATTTAATGCCATTCTGTTGTAGCTCAGAGCAGATCTGAGCATTACCATTTAGATTCTTGACATATTTATAGAATGCCTTGTGGTTGCCTTTAGAATCTTTGGCAATTTTATTTTCGTAACTAGCTTTGGAGGATTTTATGAGGGATTTCAGCTTCTTACTGAGGCTGGTAAGAGAGCTATTTGCATCCTGGGATTTTCCTCTTTTCTGCAACAGTTTCTTCCTTTTGTTGTAAAGTTTGTTTATGGCAGGGGACCACCAGATTGGCTTCCTCTTTTTGGAGGAGAGCATCTTGGTTCTATTTGGGATGGCACGATTCATGCATGAGTGGATGTGCTCGTACAGTGCCTTAGTGTCGGACTCAGCAGTCGAACTTTCAGTTCCCATCTGCATGGGTGTCATGAAGTTTGTAACTTCTGACTTGAGTAGCATGAAGTTGGCTTTGGAGAAGTTTTTTATGGAAGTTTCCTTACTAGGTGGTGGGGGTTGGGATGTGGATGTTAAGGTTGATTAGCTTATGGTCTGACCTGACCAACAAGGGGGTGACCATAGGTGTGGAGCATTGATTTCCCATGTTGGTAATGACTAGGCATATTTTCCAAACATATGAAGATACCTATGGATCCTAGCTACTAAAACTCAGAGAAGCAAACACAGCTGTGATGGTGTAGATACTCGCTTAATGTTTTTGGTGTAAATAAGATCAGAAGGTCCAGTGCGTTTTATATGATTTTGATCCATGATGCAGTGGTTAGTAGTACTGATTCACAATTGATTCCCAGCTCAGTTGCCATCTGTGTGCAGTCGGCATATCCTCTTCCTTTTTACTGGGATCCTGTCACAGCTGAAAGCCATGCTTATAGTTAAATTGGAAAGCTTGTAAAATATTTTTTGTGTATGCATGTGTTTGTGTTAATGCTTGTGTATATTTATGTGTTCTTACTGGGATAGAATTGCATTCCCACCAGGAATGGTTGTCAGCATTACACCTGCTGATTGCCAAAATAGACTTTGTTGCTTTCTATAACCCTGAGCCTAGATGAAGTAGGTATTGGAAAATTAATGCATTGAGATGGCAAGATTCTTGTCAGTTCTGACCCTGATGCAGCTGTTCAGTGGATTCATAAGCATGTCTGCTGGAGTGAAGTAGATGAATTTGATAAAATCCAATTACAGTAAGAGTGAAATTCAAACATTTGTATTCATGACTAGAATGGGCTACAGTATGACTACTTAACCTCCTGATCAGCCTGCTTGATTTTCACATTCATTGTTTGATTTAATATCTATCAATGCTAATTATATCTGTGTATTGTATTGTTTTAGTGTGTTTATAAAGATGAATATTATTACTTCATTCATTCATTCACTCATTAATTCCTTCTCTTATTACCCACCTAATCCATTTCAGGATGTAGGGAATGTGGAACCTATTCCAGCACTAAGTAGGTGCATGCAACAAAATTTATCCGAGACTGGATCTTAGGCCAGCACAATGCACACACACACACACACACACACACACACACACACACACACACACACACACACATGTGAGTACACACACAAACTCATTCACTCTCCTGTGGTATACACATTTGAATGTATACTTAATCAAAAGCTGTATTATAACCATGCAAACTGGTTACAAAATATTAATTTTTGAAAGTGATGACAGTGATATAACTGGTCAGTGAAGACTTGTGTTATTGTTTTTGGCATTGACTGTCTCGCCAACATGTCTTCTTTATGCCACAAACAAAATGTAAATTCTTGGATCAAGCAGGGTCTGATGTTCATTTTTGCAGATGTGAAAAATGTTCATCAGACCTGGGTCTGAGTATTTAAGCACAGATCAACTCTCAGTAACCTATAGGAGACAGATTGTAGAAATAGGGCTTTAAGGTGATCCATATAGGACAATGAGCTTATAATCAGGGGCAGCTCGTCCTATTGGACTGCAGCCCCCACCAGCTGAAAATGAAACATAAAAACAAAAAAAGGAAAATAAAATTTGAAAATAAAAAATACATGAAAGACTCCCGGAACAGACTCCGCTCGTGTTTGAGCATTCCCGGAACTACACACACATGCATACAGAATCCAGACTGAGTTAAGAGCAGTCTGGATTAGACAGAAGGCAGCAGACTGCAGAAATGCCCAGATGTCTTTGCAGTTAGACTAGCACAGACTGGAAGGGGACTGGACTGTGACATCTGCAGACTGGATATTCAGCCTGCTCTTGCAGGAAAGTTTTCATGGTGAGAGCTGGCTAGCAGGATAGCTTGGATTATGGGACTTACTTGGTTGGGACTTATCCTTCAACATAGAGCTGGCTGGGACTTTCAACAGCTAATGGAGCTTGTGTGTGTGTGTGTGTGTGTGTGTGTGTGTGTGTGTGTGTGTGTGTGTGTGTGTGTGTGATGTCCCAGATAAATATACCTGGTGGCTAGAGAGACTCGGGCAACAGTAGTGGCTAGAGAATAACTCAGACTCAAACCCTGTACCTTGGGTGCAGGTAGCAAGAGCCTGAATTCCCTACCCACCATCACTTGTGAAAACTGCTCAGATTTTTGCCTCATATTTTTGTTCTGCTCTGTTCCTCATAAAATCTGTGGTTTTCTGGATTTAATTCACTAAATAATGACAGGCATTTGAATGTCAGACTTCATATTCTTTAGAAAGTACATGGCAACACAAAACCTTTTATTCTAGCAAATTCCTAAGTTTATAACATCAGTATTTGAAATGTGTCCCTATTTTTTGTGTGCTAAGAGGTTGAGAGGTATGGTGAGAACTGAATTCACTGAATGTGTTTGGGGGCTGTATTCTCCCATTATTTTAGCTTTGTCCAGGTGTTTTGTGCCAAGAGGTTGATAGCTATGGTGAGAACTGAATTCACTAAATGATAGCCATTTAAGTTTCAGTCTTCCCATGTTTCAGGAAACAGTTGATTTGGCATAGTGGTATGGTGCTCTGACTGTAGTGCACAGGGTCCTGTGTTCAACTTGGCAGTGAAATGCATGGTACTAACACAGTATTTTATTTAGCAACTTTCCAAGATTATACAAGCTATGTTTAAAATGTGTCCCTGGTTTTTGGGCTTTGGCTTTTTCCAGATTTCTTGTGCTGCAAAGTTGTAAGATACAGTTGAGTGTCAAGTGGATTTTACAAGGAGCTGAGAGCTTCAGGGGAAGATAAGTTTAGTGCTGCTTATGCTGAGTCTGCTTGCATTATTAATAGCACAACAGGTAGTGTACTTGCTTTTGATGCAGAAGGCTGTGGGTTCTACTCCCACAGTATGTAGATACATTGCTGATACTGTACTGTGTTGTACTTTTAAAGGGGGTAAATGCTGCAGTCCTGAGAAGGTCCTCTTTGGTGGAGATGCCTACTAACTGTGTACTGTGTTGTACTTTTAAAGGGGGTAGATGCTGCAGTCCTGAGAATGTCCTCTTTGGCGGAGATACATACTAACTGTGAACCTTTTATCAGTTTGCCATCCATTCCCTATTGCAGTATTACTGGCTTATCATTTTTTAATGTAAAATAGGCAATTTATTCCTCAAGGACAATAGGCACTTTATTTGTAGATGAAACAATGAACTATAATGTTGTTTGTTAGCAGCCACCTCTTCATTACTTACAGATCTTTTTAATGTGGAATTGTTTAGATGACTTTTACTTCTGCAGACATTGTGCATATTTACTGATACTGGTGGATTGTAGAAGTTTGAGTAGACTTTATGATGGAAATTTTCTGAATTGGGCAGTTTTGCCATTACTGGTGCTTGCATTTTGTTTCATTGTTTACTGGAACAACATTCAAAACAATAAATTTAAAACACCCTCTGACAACTGTATATTATACAAGGAATATAATTTAATACAATCAGGAAGATGCATCAAAGAACACATGTATGTTTCCTGTGCAAGGGGCCTATGGTTTGAAAACAGCCCAAAGTTAATCTTTATCTACCACTGGCCAGATGTATACTCTTTGAATGTGGGTTTCAATGATGTTTCAATGAATGTGAGTTTCAAAGGCAGAGAAGTTTTAATGCCAAGCCTGTTTTCATTGTGAGACTGCATTGCTTTGTTTAGCAGATGTCTATTAGTGTTTGTGCTGTAAAATGGGAACTAAAACTTTTAAATGAAGTACAAATCATCATAGAAGTAAAGCAGTATGCACATTATAGTGTTTATGGTAAATGGGGTGAAATAGTTGCCTTGCAGAGAATATTTGCATAACTAGAGAGCGTATAAGTCTTGAGTATTGACATGCATATGATAGTATTTGTAATAAAGGACAGGATTACAGTATTTTCAGAACTGCATTACATTTGTTGGAGACTTGCAGCCATCTTTGCAAGCTTTATACGTAAACTAAACTAAATGCCAGTCTATTGTGTGCGGTCCATAACTGTGCAGTAATCCTTTAAGCAGTTTATCTTGAGCTTGTTTCTTGTTTACTGTTCATTTTTTACTTTGATCATGTTTTCCCCATGAAACAAGTAGATAGTTGTTAGACAGCAGGTCTTTTTTGGATAAGAAACATTTTTACAAGTGGAGCTATCACAGAGATAACTAATTTCAGCCTGTTACTTGGAACTTTGATAAAGCTGAATATAAATTATAATTAGAACTGCAGTGCAAGCAGAAGTGGTTTGAGTTGAGGGCTGCTTGTTTTTTTATACTTGATTTTCAGTAATGTATTTAAAAAGTAATTTATTTGTTCATGCCTCACAACCTTTTTGTTTCCATCTAGAAATTAAGTAAGCTGTCATGTAGCCAATGCATTGAAATATTTTTTCCTGTATGCTTCATTTTGTCTTGATTGGACTCGCATAATGATGGTTTGGCACCCAGGGCAGCGCATTTAAAGTCCCAGTATTTTTAGCATAGCTCCATCCCTTTCTGGTTGGCCACACCCCATCTCATTGGCCCCACCCATTCAGCTATCTCCTGCAGCCCCCATTTGATTTGAAGTCACCAGCTGCCACTGCTTACAATAGTACATTTTACTGTTGCTGCTGTCTTGGTTTTATTTGTGTTTATTACTTTCTTTCACAAACTTGGAAAAAAATGGGATGGGCAGCATAAGGAAAAGAAGCAGCAGCATACATGCCTTAAAACATTCATTACATTTGAAGGAAATGATACACTGAAATTTATCGTTCCTTCGCCGGGGTAGATTTAATTTTGAGAGGTCTAGTAAAGGCCTTTGTTGGCCATAGAAATAAGGAACATATTGGTATAAAATTCCAGGAGTGGATCAAAGACAACAAGACCATTTCAATCTGTGTTATTAGGATGGAAGGCATCCCCATGAAAGTTGTGAATGTCTTGATTTAACCAGAATAAATGTCACCTAGAAACCAATAGCATGGGAAAGGGGTGTTTTGAATTTAGTCTGATTTTAACAAAATCATAGAATTCTGGAGATTTTATACTGACTTTAAAGTAGACTGAGTTGCTGAAAGAGGCTACTGCTTCTGTTTAATCAATCATTTGCTGCCTTTATTCAGCTGGAAGCATGCAGTCATTTCAGATCTCATGGAGAAGATTTGATAGTAACTTGCTGGTAAATCTTAAGAACTTTCTATTCCTGGCATTTAGGCAGTACTACTGCCAACAATTTCATTATCATGCTTATAAGTATAAACATGGTAGAAATTCCATTTTACCAACATGGCTGAGAAATATGTTTCTCAAATAAACCTGTTCATAAACAAGTCCCATTTGCCATGCTAAATGAAGACATAAAAACATGCTGCAGATTTTGATGGTTATTAACAGTGTATTATGTTTTAAGGTGACAGTTACAGGCTCATAGGTAAGTGCCTTTGCAGATTATTTTAAGCCTAGACAATTTCCCTTTTTGTGCCTGAAATAACCTATCCTGTTTGGTTCTAGGTTGGCCTTACCATCATCAGTCATCTGTATCTTGAGCCACTTTCCATGACAAATCTGACAGGTCATTTGTTGGAAACATCCCTAAAATTTCTAATAAATGAGGTATTTATGTTTCCTTGGTTCAGAAAATAAGTGTTTTTTTGGTTTAAACGGGAAAAAGTGCCAGTATACTTGGAATATACATGGATTACTGAGAGATGAAAGAAATGTCTTCTGCAGAAATAAATATCTGTGTGCTAAACTGCAAACAACTTTGCTGCATTAGAGATTACAAGCTTTAATTAACTTGTTTGTGTTAGAGTGCAGTTAATTTCTTAAAAGAAATGAAAAAGAATTTACTCAACAAGAATAAAATGTGAATGAGATTCATTGGGGGGGGGGGGGCTCACTGATGAGTTAACTGGCTCCCCCTTATTAGTCATCCACTATGCAAAGAATCAAAATCCAATAATGTTGAGGAGTCATGGGTTTCAAAAGATCCCAAGTCTTTGCTTTATGAAGAGAGGAGGAACATGCCTAATGCTAATGACAGAATTTCCATCATGATTTTGAGAACTGAAATTTTGAGTCCTAAGAATTTACCCCTTCCCCTTGAGGTGTAGCATCCATGGAGGTAATGTATATAAACAGAGAATGTGATGCGTAGCTGCCACATGGTGTACAGGAGCAATAATGCCATTTAAAACACAAGTCTGGAATTCCCTGTTGTCCAAGCTATGGGTGTTCAAAATGATGTGCATCAGCACTTCAGTAGGTGACCAGTATAACATCAAGCAAAATAACATTGGGGCGCACTGTGACTGACTTGTTTAAATCTGTGTTCTCTGACATGCACCAAGGACTCAAAAGAATAGCTCATTCTTCAACAAGTGATCCATACAGTGTTGTATCATGTGTTTTATGGCAATGTTTTGGAGTACAAAAAAGACAACAAAATGGCGTAAGTGATGTGGCTTATCCTGAGGGTACTGAAGCCTGATGCATTGCCTGAGCTAGCTATTTCCCCTTCACCACTGCATGCAGAACATAATGATGTGCATACTCCATCCACTGCATGCAGAACATAATGATGTGCATACTCCATCCACTGCATGCAGAACATAATGATGTGCATACTCCATCCACTGCATGCAGAACATAATGATGTGCATACTCCATCCACTGCATGCAGAACATAATGATGTGCATACTCCATCCACTGCATGCAGAACATAATGATGTGCATACTCCATCCACTGCATGCAGAACATAATGATGTGCATACTCCATCCACTGCATGCAGAACATAATGATGTGCATACTCCATCCGTATTATTGTTTCCTTGATGACACCTCTTATTTTCTTTGAAGTTAAGATTTTGAGGCCAGAGATGTCTTACAGAGTTATGACACGGGAATCTATGACAGTGGAGTCACAGTTCATAAGTATCTCAAAATACTTTCTTCCATGTAGCCTGAAATTCCTCATTTCTGTTTAGTAAAGTCCTCATAAGTAGATTGATTGTGAAAGTCAGGAAGGAGCTGTGTGTATGTCATGTGTATCACTGTAGAACTCAAATCTCTTTGCTTTTATCTTGACTTCATTTGCTTTTGATGTCTTGGATCTTTCTTTGTGCTTATGTTTTAAAGTTATGTACTCTTTCTCTTGTTAAAATAACTTGTCGTCCTCATACACAAAATAGATTGCTGACTGTGATCAAAGAATTAATTTACTGGCAATAAATCACCATATTGTGTGTATGTGATCTTAAAGGTCATGTCATCCTCATTGTTGTCATCTTGTACTACTATGACAGAAATTTTTGTTTGAAGCAGTTGGTTTCCAGACCATTAGACACTCTACAGTCTCAAATTCAAAGTTCCAGTGCATTGACCTGAGGTTACGTCTAATGATTTGGAGATAGTTAAATGTTCATGAGAGGTCTAACAAATTGTTTGTCTGTCCTGTTGATTCTGTTTATGTAATTTTGATGTAGACATCTGTTCAACTACAAGCTAGAAAAGTGATGTGGTCCACGGGATGCCACTGTTTGGAAAAAGTTGACCCGAAATATTCTTACTCAAGAGTGGCACAGTAGTATTGCCAGCTCACAGCAAGGATTCTCTGGTTTGATTCATGACTAGGATGCCTTCTGTGTGGATTTTGCATGTCTTTTCTATGTTTTCAAACCCATTTTCTTTGGGTGTGCTATTTTTTCCCCATCCTCCAAAAATATGTGCTAGAGTGATGGTTGACTTCTAAGTTCCACACAGGTGCATCTCTATGTATGTGTAAACAGAAGAAAGGCCTGGCAGTCCACTTCCACCCCCCCCACCCCCCGTCTAATGAACTCTAAGGATGGCAGTGGCTGTTCTTGGAGTCACTGTAAGATTGCACTTCAGCTCATGCACAGATGGATTCTTGCAAATGCTGCTGCAGCTCAATGTGATACTTGTGATGAAAAGAAGTTGTAGTAGGTAAAATGTTCAAAACAAGGATGGTTACCCTTTGTTCCCAGTGCTACCTTTCCAGAAGTCATTTGTGGTATCTTCCTTTGCATGGTTGACCTGTCAGGCTTACCCCAAGAACCCATTGCAATGGATACAAAATAACAAAGCTGACATTTCCAAATTAATGTATGCTTAGTGACAAATGTTTAAGAATGGTTTTATAGACAAGATACCAACAATAGTGAAAAAAAATAATAATTTCAGCAGAGGTCATGCAATAAGACAAGTTATATAACTGGCTCAAAATGTATCGTACACTGTAAATATTCAATATGTGTGTGTGTGTTTGTGTAAATCTGCATGTACGTATACATAAATAGAGAGATATATGTATAGACGTGTGTGTTTATTTATGTTCACCTCACAGAAATAGGTTCCCCATTTTGATTCTCGGCTAGGGTGCCTTCTGTGTGGTGTCTGCATGTCCTCCCTGTGTTTGCATGGGTTTCCTCCCACATTCCAGAAGGCATGCAGTAGGTGGATTGGAGACACTAAATTGACCATAGGTGCAAATGTGAATATGTGGTGCAGATGAACTTCTGTGTCAGGGCTAGCCACCTGGTGGTGTGAACCTTGAGTCTAGATGATTGTCACTGTTGAAATGACACCCTGACCCCCATATGCAAAAGTAGGAAAAGGGGGTTATGGATGGATATATATATATATATATATACATGTATAAATATATATATATATATATATATATATGTATGTATATATATATATATAGAGAGAGAGAGAGAGAGGGAAAATGTATAGTTAGGTGTACAGAGGGAGGGATGATAGAAAAGATGGAAAGCTAAGGCTGAGTGAAAGGTAAGAGCACCAAATCCTAACCAGTAGATCTCCAGGGAGCCCAAATTTGGGAAGCATGTTGTTCAATGCCTTTAAATTGTAAGTAAATTGGGCTTTTATAATGTACTTAATGTACAGCATGCTGAGGCATTTTACTTGGATGGAAAGTATCCAATTTATATGGAAGAACTGCTTTAGCTGTATTATTGAATTCACAGTTCCTATGGTGGTTACTGTGTTGATTTCCTGTGTTACTACCTGCCTGTGCTTTATTTAGTCTTTCTAGCTAAGGCTGGATGTGCAGTGGAGTAGTGGAACATGTCCTGAGAAGATTTTTGTTCTTGTTTGGTATTTTTTATATTTTTCTTGTTTTGTCTATTCTGACCTCAGATATTACGTCAGTGTGTAGATTTTATTTTTAACATTGCAAGCAGGGCTTGTTATGATTAATTATTGTTCTGCATTAAAAGTAGGAGGCATGCTGGTAATGTCTTAGATGTTCTACCTGTGGGTTGGGGGAATTAGGACAGAAATTTACATTGACAAAAATATGTAACTGTCGGCTAAGGAACTTCCAAAGCAGAAAAAATGTTTGAAATAAAGATACTAAAGCTTTACATTCTATGATGTTACAACACTGTAAACAATAAGCGGTATTGTTAAATGTTGCACCCATGTAAATTTTATGGAGCATTTTGTAACGTGCAGAAAACATTGGCCAGTATTCTGATGTAAATCAGATGTTTCTTCAGGCATCTGCAGTTTAAAATAATTTATTAAAAGCTCAAACAGTGACAAGACAGCCCTTTGTCACACTGTTATATCTTTAAGTTGTGAAGGGGAACCAGAAAACTTGAAAACATTGCATTGGTTGTAACTAAAATAAAATGTCTGAAAAATTCCTATGTTAAAATATGTATACATACAATATTGGTTTAAAAAGAAACTGAGACTGTTCCCAGCCCAACATACATGGTTAGTTATATGGCTTTAGCATTTGCGTTCTGAAAGCAGTTTAATAATGAAAAGGTGAGTAACTTGCTGTGTTGGAAATGGGTGCATGTATGTGGAGAAGACAACAGAGGTGGCTATAGTTTGATTTACCAGTGCTGTAAAGTCAGGAGGCTGCTGTAACTGAAGTGGTTTCCAGTGGAACGTTCCACCTAAATAGTTACACACACACACACACACACACACACACACACACACACACACACACACACACACATGATTTATTTAAGGAAGGGAAGGTATGAGTAGACAAAACGTGGGCTGGAATATGCAACTCGTCTTTGCAGGTTTTTTGCTTGCATGCCAATAAGAATGAGGTTATAATGGAGGCAGTTTCCACTGCTGACTCGGTTTTTGTTATCGAGACCTGTCTTAGATGGGCATCAGTCATAAAATTTATTATTCGTCATACACTGAGGAGAGACCACAAGCAAGGAAATATGATCTGTTTTAGACAGTGTTTGACGTAGTTTGCATTTTGAGCAGGGATTCTTGTATGTTACTTGAATATTTTGGCCTTTTGAGTAAGAAAAAAGCTTTTTTTTAAAAATTACATGCTTCCTGATTCTGTGCTACTAATAAATGACATAATCTAAAAGTTGTTGCATTATAAATGTGAATTTATGTAAATGATCTGGCAGTCTGTTGTTTTACTTATTGTTACTGTGACAAGCATATTCAGGTATCATGCTGAGCAATTCATGGTAGAACTCAGATTTGCTAAGGTTGAGCATGTATGAAGAATGTAGCCTGGTGCACTATATAGACAATACTACTCTTCCACATTGAAATATTCTTTTTTTTCTAAAAGCAACAGGAAGACACAGAATAGGCTCCAGGTTATAAAACTTTAATCAGGCACAATCGCTTTCACATCTGCTTCTTCAGGTGCACCTGAAGAAGCAGATGTGAAAGCGCTTGTGCCTGATTAAAGTTTTATAACCTGGAGCCTCCTGTTATTTTTGGATACTTTGCTGTAGCTTTGTTGTGGACAAAAGAACCTGTAAATTAGTGTTTTTATTGTTCTTGCTTATTCTTTTTTTTCTGGCACGCTTTGTTTGTAAACATATATTATCAGAACCCCATATGGTAGAGATTAATGGACCTCTAGCCAATGCTGATGATATCAAACATCGCAGTGGGAATCGGTAAAACTGTTACTGACAGTTTGCATTTGTAACTGTAAAAGTTACATTTGAAAAGCATTTTTGCTGGGCTAACGTCTCCTGCATCACACACACTATGTCCTCACCTCTAAATATACTATTACTAGAGGGTGTGCAGACTTAGTGGGGGTCTGAAGAAACTTCCATAATCCCACAGTTTTGTAGTCACACTGAAATTGGTGAACAGTGTTCAACTAAACCTAAATCATTTCACAAACTGACTGTTCTCATTCTACTTTTATATGGTACAATATTCACTGCATGTCCTGAGCTGAATGCTTTAGCTTTCTTGATGCCAGTAAAGTCGTACAAAGCATTGCAGTGATGATTCAAAAGAAGAGTTTTGTAAAACATTGATCCTCTTGCAGACATTTGTGAATAACTATATCATAGTGGAAATCCCTTGGGCCACTGCATAACATGAATGTAGGAAAAGAAGGCACTGTATACCACTGGCCAATGACATAAACTAAAAACTCATCATGAACTGCAGTAAGTAGAAACATCCGTTAAAAGGCCTACATTTCCTTCACAAGTCTATTGCACCAGTTATCACTGTAGTGCTTCCTGTTTTAGATTATGTGGTCTGTTTTCCCTTCTGGTCTCTGGACAAAAAGACCACTACCTCTTGGGAAGTGCACCAGTCTCACACTGATGACCATGTGTCTGTGAGGCTGTCTGCTTATTTGGGTAACTTGCACATAATTAGCAATGTATGGTATGTACCCAGCCTTTCCCTTACCAAATATTGCTTTTAATCATAACTCCTGAGCACCACTGTAGCTGTCCAGCTCACAGAATATTGCTCTCTGACATTTCTTATGTATTCAGGATTAGTTATTGGTCCTAGAATACACTATGCAACTAATTTGCCTGTGTACAAATGACGGAATTTGAATTGTCCAGCCTTAATGTTTGACCAGTCTTCAAGGTTTCACTGTTTGGAAAATGACATGCTGCTAGTCGCACAGCAAGTAATAATACTGCTTTTTATTTTTTCACTATGTCGATGTACAAAGACCAGCTAACGGAGCTTTGTTCACCTGCATAATATGGGGGTCTGTCAAAATACAGTTTTTCTATTGGTCTTGAAGATTTGTCTGTTACCCTGATGCAGTATCAGTAAAAATATAATGCTTGGTATATTTGTTGGGTTGAATCAAATCAGCCTAATATTTATTATTATTTTTTGAAAAAATTGTAAATCTTTCCCTTTTACATTTGGCTCAGTTAATGGTAATGAGTGCTACATCACTGAATGATTTGAATTCACTATTGCTAATGAAGCAAAAAGTGTAAGATTACATAAAAATGTTTATCACTTATAAGTTTTTCAGTAGATCTGTTAAGTTTGCATTTCCTGTTAGTTGGTTTTCCTAGTGTAATCCATTGTGTCTGTACACAAACACATAGTGCTAATGAACTGCATAACTGTAAGGAAAATATCTTGTTATTGAGAGGGTTTTAATAATTTATATCCATAATTTTGTTTTCATGTCTGATAATTTATAAAGTTTAACACTCTTGGTTGCACACATATTGGTGTATTTTAGAAAGTTACATAGATGTCAGCCCATACCTTTCAATTTTTAGCTCAAGAAATCTGGACAAACACACAAAGGGGCCACAGAAGAGACTGATTTAAAGTATTGCTCTTATAAACTTAGAAGGTAGCTAGAATAACATGTTTTGCATTAAAATGTGTTTGTCATTGTTTAGTAACTTCAATCCTCAAAGATTTGCCAGAAAACCACAGATTTTATGAGGAACCAACCCAAAATATGAGGCAAAAATCTGGACATTCTGCAAAAATTTGGACATTTGAGAGGTGTGTATTAACCTTAACTGTTTACCATTGATGTTATGATTTCAAACACTCCTATAACTGAGGCATACAGTTTTAGATTCAACTGTACCGTAATTGTATAATACATGGCCTTGCACATTTTGTTTTACTTTGTGGAATGTGTACAACATAAACTTGAAACAATAAAAGACCAACTGATAAAAAATATAAAAATGAACCCACACGGCTGCTAATTCCAAACACGATAGTTTACTTCAGGACTCAGTAAAAAGTTAGCGCTTTCGTAAAGGGATTGATATAAAGGGTAAATTCAATTGTCATACCCAGGGGTCATATATGCTGCAGTGTGTTCTCATGTTCCAACTTTTACGTTGGAAAAACCCAGCGGAAGTTGGCACAATGGATTTATGAACACCTATATGATGTGCGACGTTGTGATGAAAATAATGCCTTATTAAAAAATTTCCTGATCATGTCTTTAAATTTGTAGTTTTGCAGCAGGTAAAACCAGGTGACAGGAGTGGTCCCTGGAAATTGTGGTTGGAAGACAAAGAGGTTTGGTGGCAGGTCTTCTTAAATGCCCATGTTCCCCCAGGGTTGAAAGATGCCATTTCCATCAGTAGCAAATTGAAGCTCAGGGTTTTGGACAGATAATATGTACATAATATATGTATATGAATACATATATATTTTTTAACAGTGAACATTTTTTTATAGGTTAATAACATGCGGTGGTGGTGCTGCAGTAGCATTGTCGCCTCACAGTTAGACGTTGCCCGTTCGATTCTCAGAGCGTCTTCTGTGTAGCGACATGCGTAAATGGGCGTTCCTTCATTGAAGGTTGTGCGTTAGGCCCGGCAAGCCAGTACGTAATCATCTACTGCCAATCATTAGTGGACCGGAGTTCTGCTGTGGCGCGACCCCTAATCGGGAAAAGCCGAAAGACACAAACAAACATGAGTTTATAAGAGGTTGCAATTTATGTTTTATACATATGTGTTCTGATTATATATGTAGTTGTTTTAATGATTCATTTCTCTTTAAAAGTATATTTAATGATGAATGTGAGATCAATCTATGTGTTAGTGTGGGGGGGGGGTTTGTGTATATAAGTAGAACATTAGGTAATGTATTTTTGTCTGATGAAGTTTGGTCATTGTACCTTACGAAAGCGCTAAATTTTTACTGAGTCCTGAAGTAAACTACCGTGTTTGGAATTAGCAGTCGTGTGGTTCATTTTTATATTTTTTTACAACATAAACTTATTTGCTGTTTCACTCTTCTACTGCTGAACAAAGTTGAATAGGGCTAATTATACCCTTCTTCCTTCTATGAAACTCTGATCTCTTCCTACCTCAATCTTTCATAGCCTTTGAATTCAATAAAGCGTTATACAAAAACAGGAAATGCCAACCTTCACCAGCTGTGTAGCTCATGTACAGTTACGCATATTGTTTTACTTAGAATGTAAGCATTATTTTTTGTTATAATCAGGTAATCAAGCTGGAACAGTTGATCCTTTTATTGGAGGCTGTAAGTTCGGATCTCTATCAGCTGATCAGGTTTTCAGAAACTCGAAATACATATGGTCGAGATCATATGATCAAGTTTTTGAAAATACAAAGCTTATGAATGGAGATTGCAGTACAGCGAGTAGTGGGAAATTGACCCTTTTCTTCACTGTAGTGCGATTTTGGAGTTGGAAACTCGATCATATGGTCTCTTCCATATGAATTTCAAGTTTCTGAAAACTCGATCATCTGACATACATCCGTAAGCTCATATAGCACCATCTGCTACTAATGCCAAGTCTACTCAGTTTCGGAATGACCACTAAGTGAAACTTCAAAAGAAAGAAAAACAGTAGGGCACTTTCCAATTATAACAGCTATTTCACAAATAAAACATGTATAGTAAAAGAAATGTAACTAAATTGTGAATCTACAATAAGGAATGAGGTAAAACCAACCATCATTATAGTTCTACTAATAGAGTGAATTCCTCCATATCCCATACTGCTGTGGCATCGCTTGATTGATATCAGAGTTGTACCCTATTAAGACCGAGTCCATGGGGTTAGTCTGTGTGTAATAAAGAGCTGAAAATCATTGGGTCTGATTCCAAAGACTTGTTCTCAGTGTAAGTGACCACTTAAACTGAGAGTAGCTGGTGTAAGCCCATTTGTAGATGGGCCTTACATTGAAGTAATTCACTTACACTGAGAGCAAGTCTTTTGGAATCAGGGCAGAGTCTCACCAAGAGGAACTCTTGGAATCTAGCCCATTGTTTCTGCAGTCTGTGATGGAAGGGAGATGACCTTTCTTTTATAGCCTGCGTTACTCACAGACTGCTAGGGAGAAGGAGATGTGGCACTCTGCAAGTGAAAGCATCTGGATGTTTTTAGGTAAATACAAACTGATTGTTCTGCTTCATTATTGTCAAGTGATCCGAAACATTGTGTGTTTTATGTTGTTTATGCCAAAGTACTGTACTTTCAGCAGACTTAGTCTCACTTATTACAGTCAAGTGGTAAAAATGTACCCAGTTACCACAAAATAGATACTCTTTGGATATATTATAAAGCTGAAAGTTGAGTGGTATTCCTCCTCCCATAAATAATTATCATAAAAGTATTTATTTACAGATTTTATTACTTGTTTATAGCCAGGCCAAAGTGGTATATCCTGTTAGTAGTAGTGTATTTTAAAGGTAATGTGCTACGGTAGTGCTTATCATTGTAACATCTTCTAGAATGACTATCATCATAGAGAGGTAATTACAAGACACAAAAATTGAAGGTTTAGCTAAAAAAAGCATTTGTCTGAATAATTTAAATATTCCTCAAAATCATGTGTACTCCCAGCAGGTTATTGAATGGATGTGTGCACCCACATCTTCACATCTAGCATAGTGATGACTGGAGGTTAGGGGTTCAGATGGTTTTCCACTAACGATTACATTGTAATAAGTAAAAAAGAAATAAAAAATACAAAGTCAGGAACAGCAACTAGGATATAATTAGGATTTAATGAATACACAAAGCTGTGCAGTTGTATTCATTAAATATAATTGTCAGAGTGCTTGTTCTGTCAACTTTCCATGTCTGCTGTAGCCCATAACCATGAGTGGTTACAAGTTTAGAAAAAAAGACATACCTGTTTTCCCTTACAAACTTTAGCAAGGAAACTGGTATGCCCACATATAATGTTCTAAAAGGTGGAAGTGGATGCAAGAGATTTTTTCACCCCTGACTGGATGTCACAAGGGAACACACATCACAGCCGCACACCTGAAAGTTGAGAGAGTTCACTGTAATGATGCACTGCTTTGCAAGTCCAAAATGGAATTAAAAGAGCTACTAGCCACAAGCAAACATCTCAAAGTAGTGGTTGTATGGATCCTTGCACAGCCCCATGATGTGTATTCTTTTCTGAGGTGCAGTCTGCAGGGGTCACTAAAATTATATTCTATCAGAGTCTTGTGGTTGGACATGATCCCTACCAGAAAGGAACTCTTTGTTGTGAGTCAGACAGTAGACATTGGGAAGGATTTGGAAATTATTAATAAAAATGTTCACTTGCAAGAATTTCTGTCACTTGATTTTATATACGTGATTGGGGATTCCCTGTGCGTACATGCGTGTGTGAGAGAGAGAGGTGACATATTTTGTAGAATGTATTTAACTTACCAAGTCAAATAGACAGAGGTGTCCCCGGTCTGAAAATGGTTACTGTTCACATGGGAGAAAACAGTATGAGTGCAAAAGCAGGGATACTTCCAAGAAAATATTATCATCCCCTATTTTATTCTGTTGGCAATTTCTACATAATTGTTCAAGTGAGATAGCATGGGACAGATTCCAAAAGACTTGCTCTCAGTGTAAGTGGATTACTCCAGAGTGCCTTGATTCCAAAAGCCTTTCAGTACAAGTGACTTTCCCCAGGGTGTTACACTGGAGTAAGTCACTTGGACTGAGAGCAACACTTTAAAATCTGACTTCAAGTGAGTGAATGGAGTAGGAACTATTCTTCCATGGTATTTCCTTAAAGAAATGTAGACACAACATTTTGGCTTTCATCTTTCATTTTATTGTCACAGCACACCTACTGCAGGTTTTTCATTCTATAAAATCTGTTAACCTGCAGATTTCCCTTAGACTAGATTTACAACCAGCATATAGATATTACTGTATTCCATATGATGGATCCAGTTTATGTAATCCATCCATTTTTAATGCCCACTTTATCTGGTTAAATACTAGAGCCTCTTCTGGCAAACAACTGGTACAAGTCAGAAACCAATTCTGAGCTAGATTCCTGAACACCAGCACAAATGTAACATACACATCTGGGGGCAATTTGAGCATCAGCAGTTCACACACTCAAGTCTTTGGGGTTTGTGAAGAACTAGAACCCACTATATTCAGACACAAGGAGAGCATGCATATTTTGGACATAAAAGTACCCCAGCCATGAACCAAATCAAAGGCTGATGTCCTTCGTGTTTCACTGTTGCAGTCATCACATTTGGGTTATCTGCCTGCAGGTAGCCCTCAGTTGGCCTGAATACCAGAGTCTTGAGATTTCTGCGTTGGATGCTGTCGCTTCTTCCATGACATCAGATCGTCAGGGGTATAAAACATGCAGTCAACGCCATTACATCAGCTTTTCTTGCCGTGCAGTGTCCGAAGCAGAAGTAGTTCACAAGTGCCGGTCGGCCGCCTCCTGAAATTTTCATTTTTTGAGTTTCAGACATGAAGTCTTCTAAAAGATAAGTACCCCATTGGGGATCCTTTTTTCTTGCTCTAACTGATGTCAGAAAAAGTTAATAATTGTCTTGCCTGTGGAAAGCAAATACCTGTCAGAGATTTTCATTCTTACTGCGTCACCTGTTTAAGCCCAGACCATGACATTCCTCGCTGCCGGTTTTGTGCCTTGTTCAACACCCAAACTATTTGTCGTCAGGCTATTTTTGTCGCTAAATTCTTTCGCTCTCTTTCTCTGTATTCCAAAATGGCTTAGATAAGCCGTCCAACTACTGATCTTCTGAAAAAATGTAAGGATAAAGACAGAGACCGACTTCATAGGTCCAAAACTGCCGACAACGCTTCCGTTAAGCTAGTCACCAGTCCGCTGGTACTCAGAGAGGCACTTTTGCAGTCCCTGATACCCTCTTCTACAGATTCGCAGGCCTCTACTGAGACCCATTTGAAGTCCGGTATGCCGCGAGATGCTTCTTCGACTGTGGAACCTGCGGATGTCTCTACCTTGGATGGGTCTGGAGCTGCTGTGCAGGCACTGGCTTCTGAGGGTGTATTTAGGCCTTCCGATTTTCTTATTAAACTGACTACTTCATTTCAAACCAAAAATACCAAATTTCTCAGGCCCATAGTTCACACTAGGCCTAGGAAATCGGCGACCAAAGCGCATTCTCAGACCCACATGCCTCAGAAACAAATGCTTAGAATGGCTAAATATCTTATTAATTTAATTAGGGGGAAACCAGCCTTCCCCGTCAAAATGACCAAGAACTGATTTTTCCTTCTGATTCTTCAGTGCATGAGTCTGTTGACTCTGATCCTTCTGATTACCAGGACATACCCTTATCTACCTATAACGATTGTGATGCAGAAGATTCCTTTCCCTCTGCTTCCCCACCAGAAGATTTTTCCTTTGGTGAAACCCTGCATACACTTAGAGAGCATTTCCGCTGGGAGTGCCAGGACTACCCACAGTCGAAAAAGAGACTCAGGGAATTTTTAAATTTGCCTCCGCACAGGCCTCTAGCCATCCCTCCTGTTCTGGAAATTGTACATGATGTCTTCTTGGAATTCAGCCTTACCCCTGATACTTTGCCTCTAGCTCCCAGGAAATCTGATAGGTACCACAGAGTACCTGACTCCCACAAATTCCTCTATTAGAATTCTACTGTGGATCCAGAGAACATTTCCCAGGGATCTAAAGGCATTAAGGCTACAACAGCCAAAAATCCCTACCCCTTCAGACAGGGACTCTAGGGTTTTAGACAGATGGGGTAAGAAGGCATGCACCTCTGCTACTCTTGCCATCAGGACTTTAAATTGCCAGTTTCATATGTTAAAGTATCAGCAACATATTATGGAGCTAATTAAACAGAAAATTATGTTGATTCCTGATTGTGCAGAACATAAAGAACAAGAGTTAATGCATTCTACTAAACAAGTTGAAAAACATACTTTGCAATGTGGTTTTGATGCCTTAGAAGCATTTTGCAGGGCTGCTCTCACTGGGTCTGTTCTTAGAAGGCATGCTTGGCTTAAGGAACAAATCTTGCCAGACCATGTCAAAGCAAAATTACTAGATGCAGCATTAAATCAAGAACACCTGTTTGGCAATAAAGCAGAAGAGGTCCTCAAAAAGATGGAGGAAAAAGCTAAATCTATGCAAACTGTTAAACATTTCCTACAGGTACAGCCACCTAGGTTCAGTAGGCATTGGCCTTCTAAAAACTGGTCCTTTCCAGTCCCTCCCAGACCTTCTCAGCCCAAACCCAGGGGCAGCAGACCACAAAGATTACAGTCTCAGGGTAGGCACAGATCTTAGCAATGGAGTGCTCCCACCGCTAAAACACCATCCTATGGTAAAATCTCACAATGATTTATCCTTAACCCTCCCAAGCCTTGCCCAAGTACTTGCACCCTTAGGAGGAAAACTTGCCCTGCAATCAAAAAACTGGGAATACATCATGCAGGACAGATGGGTCTTGAACATTGTATCCCAGGGATACAGATTCTACTTCCACTCGCTGCCAACCCCAAGCGGATGGCCAGACCTCCCCCCAAACCAGTGGGCAGAGGCCCAAAAGCAAGTACTTTTTCTTCTCAGTATCAAGGCTATTCAACCTGTCCCAGCAGAGCAAAGGGGACAAGGTTTTTACTCTGGACTGTTTCTGGGATCCAGAAAAGAAACCCCTTTGTGCGCTATCCTGGATCTATGTATTCTCAACACCTTCCTGGCGGTTCCAAGGTTCAAAATGCTTACTCTCCAATAGCTGCTTCCTATGCTAGCCAAAGACTCCTGGCTAGCCACCCTAGACTTAAAAGAAGCTTATCTACACATCCCCATAAGGGAATCTTGCAGGAAATATCTACGTTTCAGAGCAGGCTCTATGCACTATCAGTTCTCTGCACTTCCCTTTGGCTTATCTAATGCACCCAGGGTATTCACAAAATGCCTAGCTCCAACCATTGCATATTGCAGACAGAGAAAAATTCATATTTACCCATACTTGGATGATTGCCTGATTCAGGCAGATAGTCAGGAATTGCTGCTACAGCACCTTACATTTGTAAAGAGACTTCTATCTTCACTGGGGTACATCTTCAACAAAACAAAATCACATCTGGTACCCAGACAACAGATTTTATTCCTGGGAGCAAGCTTGAACACAACTTCCCAGATGGCATTCCTCACTCCAGAAAAACAAATTTATTTGACAAACTACTTCAATCTACTGGCCATCAAAACCCAGCTATCTGCAAGAAAAATACTGCAAGCCCTGGGGTTCATGACCTCTTGCATTCTACTAATTCCATATGCAAGACTGCATATGAGGAAACTTTTATGGTACTTAAAAAGTCTCTGGTGTCAACATTCTCAGGACCTGGAAACAGTCATTCCTTGCCTAAGGACAGAGTTCCTTTGGTGGGCAGAGGCCTGCTACCACAGTAAGGGACTGCCTTTCACTCATCCCCCTGCCTCCCAAACCCTAACAACAGATGCATCAGACTATGCATGGGGGACTCACATGGCAGGACAGTGCATTCAAGGCAAACTGAGCCCAAAGCAAATGCACCTGCATATCAATCAAAAAGAAATGCTAGCTGTACAGAATGCTCTGACAGCCTTCAAATGCCTTATTCTTCCATGGCAGCTACTGATAAAGACAGACAACAACACCATTATGTGGTACATAAACAAGCAGGGGGGAACCCATTCCTACCCACTCTGCAGATTAGCCATGGTTCTGTGGAACACAGCCTTGAGCAATCAAGTGCACCTGCAAGCTCAATTCCTGCCAGGCAAACTAAATTTACTGGCAGATGACTTAAGCAGAAATTGAATGGATCCACACGAGTGGAGACTAGAACCCAAAATATTCAAGCTTCTGATCCACAGGTGGGGGCACCAGAGGTGGACTTCTTTGCTTCCCCTTAGAACTATTAATTGAGCAAATATTGCACCAGAATTACCCGCAGCCAAGTATGGAAAGTGGATGCCCTGTCCTTCACATGGGAAAACCTCTCAATCTATGCCTTTCCCCCTCTGCCCCTCCTCTCGAAGGTTCTACTAAAGATCAAACAGGACAAGCCAAGGACAATCCTGATTGCACCGGACTGGCCATGCCAGCACTTGTACCCACTTTTGCACAATCTGACAGTAGTGCCACCAGGGCACCTGCCTCAGACCCCTTCCTGCTGTCCCAGCAGGAGAGCCAGATTTTGCATCCTCAGCTGCCTACCCTGAACCTAGCAGCCTGGCTCATCCACTTAACTCATCACCAGCAACCCTCAGTAAACAGGTGCTGGATGTCATCCTTGAGGCAAGGAGGCCTAGTACTAGAAAATCCTATTCAGAAAAGTGGAAAAGATACTGTTCTGGCACCAGTCTCAGGGGATGGACACAACGGTGCCCAGCTTACCTCATATACTACATTACTTAACAGGAATGCTCCACAAAGGCCTATCCTTCACTTCTATTAAAATCCATGCCTCTGCCATCTCAGCTCATTATAATATTGAACCACCCCTCTTTTCTCATCCTCTGGTCAAACAGTTCCTGAGAGGAGCCAAAAATTTAAGCCCCCCAGGAGAGCTCCCACTCCAGCCTGGGACCTTAACGATGTAATGGAAAAGCTCACGCTTCCACCCTTTGAACCTGCTGCTACAGCAGGGTTAAAATACATATCCTGGAAAACAGCTTTACTCCTAGCCATCACTTCAGCAAGAAGAGTTTCCGAATTGCAGGCCCTTATGGCCGTGGAACCCTTCATTATTATCCATGCAGACAGGGTTTCCCTCAGGACTAACCCACCATTTATACCCAAGGTGGTATCTAGTGTGGCTTTAAACCAATCCATTCATTTGCCAACTTTTTTCCCTAAACCTCAAAATAAAGGGGAAAGGATCCTGCACTCCCTAGATGTACACAGGCAGCTTAGGTTCTGTCTGGACAGGACTAAACCTTTCAGAAAATCTGACCAGCTGCTAGTCAGCTTTGCTACAGGGGCAGAGGGCAAGGCCATTTCAAAGCAAGCCATTTCTAAATGGATAGCACACTGCATCAATTTCTGCTACAAACACCATGGGAAACCTACCCCACAGGGGATCAAAACACATTCCACTAGGGCTATATCAGCCTCTGTAGCATTTCTCAGGGGAGTCCCTACCAGGGACATCCTGGAAGCTGCAACCTGGAGCTCCGTACACACCTTCACCAAGCATTACCACTTGCCTATCTTATCTAAATCCAGAGCCGGATTTGCCACCGCAGTCTTACAGGGCCTGCTTGCCAGCCCTAATGCTTCTTGATTGCCTCCACCCATCCTCAGCTTTGGGAATCAACCCAAGTGTGATGACTGCAACAGTGAAACACGAAGAAAATAGTACAGTTGTGTGCACTTACCATAAATGTAGATGTTCGAGTGTATTCACTGTTGCAGTCCTGGATGTCCTTCAAGAATGCGACTGCAGTCATAACATGTGGGTTGTCCTGCCTCAGGCAGCCCTCGGTCGGCCGGATTCCAAAGTCTGGGTCCGACGTCGGCTGATGTCGCATTTCTCTCCGACGTCAGAGCGGCTGGAGTACATAAGCATCAGCCGACGCCATTTTCTTCAGTCTTTCTTGCCACGCGGTGCCCGAAGCAGAAGCAGTTCGCAAGTGCTGGTCGGTCAGCTCCTGTATTCTACGATACCGAAGTCATCAAAAAAGCTAAGTACCCCATTGGGGACCTTTTCTTGCCTCAGCCGATGTCAGAAATTACTGAAAAAGTTAACAATTGTCTTTTTTGTGGTAAACAAATACCTCATAAGGATTTCCACTCTTACTGCCTCCCTTGCCTGGGCCCAGACCACGACGTCTCGGCCTGTGTAGCCTGTGCTCGCTTCAACAAACGCACTCTCAGGTGCCGGGCAGAGTTCGCTGAAGATTTTTTCGGCGATAAATTTGCCTACACCATGCCGTCGGATCTTCCGACATCGCAAACTCCCAAAAAGCGAAAAGACCGGGACCGACATCCTCGGCCCGCGTCTACCACCGACTCCACGCCAAAACCTAGTGCGAGTGCTCCGGTTCCCTCTGAGATGGTCTCTCCACCGCTCCGAACCGAAGACACCGCATTACCGACTACTCCGATTCCAGACATTACTCCGACGCCAGTTATAGACTTTCCTCCGGAAACCGAAACCGAGGAAATGCCCGAGACCATTGCTGTAGACAAGGTCACTCCTGCACGTGGAGCTGCCAGGCCTCCTATGGCCATGTCTATTAAGGCCTACACTAGGGCTAAGGCAGCCAGCAAAACAAAGCATATTACTTCTAAATCCTTACCTCAGCCGACTCCGGAGACACAAATTATGTCCATGGCTGCTGATTTAATTTCCATGATTAGAGGTTCACAGGCCCATCCTGAGAAAACATCACAGCCTCCTCCTGATAAAAGGCCCCGGGTTGACCCCTCTGACCCTACTCCTTCAGATGAAGACTCTGAGGGCTCTGTCCACTCTGATAGCCAGGAAGAGCTCTTCCAGACCTATGAGGACTCGGATGCAGAAGATTCCATCCCTTCGGCCTCCCCTCCTGAGGATATTTCTTTTGGGGAAGTTCTGCACACCATGAGGGAACATTTCAAGTGGCAGGGTCAGGAATATTCTGATTCTAGGAAACGCCTTAGGACTTTCCTTAAGAAGCCTCAGCACAGGCCCTTAGCTATTCCTCCTGTACTTGATGTTCTGGATGATTTGTATTCTGACTCTAGTGCTACCCCTGATTCTCTTCCTCCTGCTCCAGCCAAGCCAGACAGGTATTACAGGGTCCCAGAAACTCATTCCCATTTATTCAGGGCCCATACTGCTGATTTGGAAACTATTTCACAGGGGCCTAAAGGAGTTTCAGCCTCCACCTCAAAAAATCCTTTGCCCTCCAACAGGGAAGCAAGGTCACATCACTACCTTATCTATGAGAGCTTTAAATTGCCTTTTTCATATGTTACAATATCAGGATTATCTCTTAGAAGATTTACAAAAAACATTAGCTTCTCCTGATCCTTTAGACAGGAAGACTTTGCAGGAAGCTGTACATAACTCTCAGCAAGTAAGCAATCACTTCCTGCAGTGTGGATATGATGCACTGGAAGCTTCATGTAGAGCAGCTATGACAGGGGCAGTGATTCGTAGACATGCTTGGTTAAAAGATCAACCTCTACCAGATCATGTAAAAGCAAAACTTCTGGATGCACCTTTGGAAAAGAGCAAGCTTTTTGGTGCAAATGCTAAGGATGTGTTAAAGACCATTGAAGAAAAAGCAAAATCAGTTCAGACTGTGAAAGATTTCCTATAGGTTCAACCCCCCAGATTCAGTAGGAATTGGCCTTCAAAAAATTGGTCCTTTCCTAATCCAGAAAAGTTTCAAAGGGGTAAGAACAGACGTGGCTGAGGAAGAGGCCAATACAGAGGCCCTTACAGGGGACGACAATGGCAGCCAGGAAACCAAAGAAGTGACGCAGGGGTTTCACCTGCCCAACAACCACAAACTCAATGACTTTCCTCTCCTACCGCCTACCAGGGAACAACTAGAAGCTCCCTTGGGCGGGAAATTATCTCTGTTTGCAGAAAACTGGCACAGACTGACAAAGGACAAATGGATTTTGGACATTATAGACCGAGGGTACAGGTTTAATTTTCATACCTTACCAAGAAAACAAGGCATGCCAAACCTACCACAAAATCAAAGGGCAGAGGCTATCAAGCAAATCACTCTGCTGACTCAAATGAAAGCAATAGAAACAGTTCCACAACAAGAACAAGAACAGGGGTTTTACTCAAGACTGTTCCTTGTTCCAAGAAAAGAATCTCAATGGAGACCAGTACTGGACTTGTCCGCATTAAACACCTTTCTCATAGTACCAAAGTTCAAAATGCTGACTCTACAGCAGCTCCTTCCCATGCTGGGCAAGGAGTCGTGGCTCATTACTCTGGACCTCAAGGAGGCATACCTGCATGTCCCTATCAGACACAGCTGCAGAAGATACCTCAGATTTCTTGCAGGGCCAGAGCATTATCAATTCTCAGCATTGCCATTTGGCTTATCTACTGCGCCCAGAGTATTTACAAAATGCCTGGCTTCAGTAATTGCTCATCGCAGGCTCCAGGGTATACAAATTTACCCGTACCTGGACGACTGCCTCATACAAGCGGACGACAAATTGATGTTGACAAAAAACCTGGATTATGTCATACGATTACTTCAAGCTCTGGGATACACAGTCAACTTCCAAAAGTCAAGACTGCAGCCATCCCAGCAAATAATCTTCTTAGGAGCCAAACTAGACACAGCCTCTCAGATGGCTTACCTGACAGAAGACAAGCAAGAGAATTTAACTCATTACTTCAAAGGTTTAGCAAAACTCACCCAGATGACTGTAAGGAGATTCCTACAGGCCCTGGGTTACATGGCATCCTGCATTCTACTGGTTCCATTAGCAAAACTACACATGAGAAAGCTTCAATGGTACCTAAAAAGCATTTGGTCTCAACACAGCAACAACTTGGAGACAATCATACCACTCATTCCATGCCTACAAAAGGAATTCCTATGGTGGGCCTAGGTGAGCAAGGAAAACACAGGTATGTCATTCAAAAAACCACAGATAACACAGACCATGACTACAGACGCCTCAGACCTTGGATGAGGGGCACACATGGAAGGCAGGTGCATACAAGGACAATGGTCTGCAAAGGAAACACATCTGCATATAAACCAAAAGGAAATGCTGGCAGTAATGCATGCCATCGAGGCTTTTCAACACCAACTCCAGCAAGGCCATTTAATGATACGGACAGACAACACCACTGTGATGTGGTACATAAACAAGCAGGGGGGCACTCACTCTTACCCCCTTTGCAGACTGACAATGCAGCTTTGGGAGAAATCAGTGAGCCTAAACATCCAGTTACAATCCCAGTTTGTTCCAGGAAAAGACAATGTGTTGGCGGACAGCCTAAGCAGGAATTTCACAGATCCACACGAGTGGAGGTTACATCCGAAGGCCTTCAGACAACTCACTTCGACATGGGGCAAGCCAGAAGTGGACCTATTTGCCTCTCACCTCAACCATCTTCTACCAAAATTTTGCACAAGGACATACCATCCAAAAGCTTGGAAAATAGATGCCCTCTCATTCAACTGGAACTCCCTAGCAATCTATGCATTCCCACCTCTGCCACTGATGACCTCAGTATTACTAAAGATCAAAGCAGAGAAGCCCAAGGGAATCATAATAGCTCCGGATTGGCCAAGACAACACTGGTACCCACTACTACGGAGCATATGTCACACCAGGAGGTGGGCCCTCCCTCAGTGGCCTCTACTTTTGACTCAACACAATTTCGAAACACTGCATCCAAACCTTCAGACACTGCAGCTAACAGCCTGGGAGATCCCCTAAATAACTTCAGCTTATCTCTCTCCAAGGAAGTTCAGCGGATACTAACAGAGGCTCGAAGACCATCCACCAGAAAGGTTTACTTAGCAAAGTGGAAAAGATTCAGCAATTGGAATACCAGCAAGGGACATGATGCATCATTACTGAACATCCCACTTATCTTGGAATATTTGGCAGATATGTTAAAGAACGGCCTCTCATATTCTTCCATAAAGATACATGCATCTGCTATTTCAGCTAGATACAACACTGATCCTCCTGTTTTCTCTCACCCCTTACTAAGACAATTCCTCAGGGGAATCAAGAACATTAAGCCACCAAGAAAGGCCCCAGTGCCAGCCTGGGACCTCAATTTTGTCTTAGAAAAACTGACTCTACCTCCTTTTGAGCCAGCAGCTTCAGTTGACTTGCAATTTCTCTCATGGAAGACAGCTTTCCTGTTGGCAATTACCTCAGCAAGAAGGGTTTCGGAGCTACAGGCCCTAATGGCAATACTACCCTTTATTATTTTCCACAGAGACAGAGTTTCATTAAGGACCAACCCTACTTTTATGCCAAAGGTGGTATCTAGGGTTTCTCTAAATCAAGCCATTCATCTGCCTGCTTTCTTCCCCAATCCTGGGAATAAGGGGGAAAGACTTTTGCATACCTTGGACATTCACAGACAACTTCGATACTTCCTGGACAGAACCAAGGCCAGTAGGAAGTCTGAACAACTTTTTGTAGTTTACGCCCCTGCAGTCCAAGGAAAAGCAATTTCAAAACAGACTATTTCTAAATGGATTGGACATTGCATCAGATTCTGTTATTCCTTTCATGGAAAGACTGTTCCAGCCAATGTCAGACCACATTCCACCAGAGCTACAGCCACCTCTACAGCATTTTTAAGAGGGGTGCCTACCAAGGACATTCTAGAAGCTGCTACATGGAGCTCCGTGCATACATTCTCCAAACACTACAATCTCCCTCTATATTCCAGATCTAGAGCAGGCTTTGCTTCGGCAGTCCTGCAGGGGTTGATTGCCACACCATCTCTTTCCTAGTGCATACCTCCTCCGCCAGCTAAGCTATGGTATTCTACCCACATGTTATGACTGCAGTTGCATTCTTGAAGGACATAGTACAGTTTTGTACCTACCATAAATGTAGATGTCCGATAGACATGCAACTGCAGTCGGATTTCCCTGCCTCCATACCCCTCTATGCCTAGGGTCCACTCCTATCCCTGTTACTCTTAGCTGGGGATATCTGTTATGGTGTATTTGTTTTATTGCTCATGTATTTGTTTGGAATCCTGTTTTTGTCTTCCAATTTGATTACAGCCTTCCTTGGAGGGCACCTGGCATCTGGGGCAAGAAACACTGAAGAAAATGGCGTCGGCTGATGCTTATGTACTCCAGCCGCTCTGACGTCGGAGAGAAATGCGACATCAGCCGACGTCGGACCCAGACTTTGGAATCCGGCCGACCGAGGGCTGCCTGAGGCAGGACAACCCACATGTTATGACTGCAGTTGCATGTCTATCGGACATCTACATTTATGGTAGGTACAAAACTGTACTTTATCCTACCTCCAGCCCCCTGACTTCTCTATACTTTTACCTATCCTTTTTGTTTGGCCATATCTTATATCATTGTTATTTGCTTTTTGCTGGGGGGGGGGTTTCCACACCACGTAATTGCTTCCTATTTTGGGAGCTCCTGACATCTGGGGCAAGAAAAACTGATGCAATGGCATCTACTGCATGTTTTATACCCCTGACGATCTGACTTCATGGAAGAAGCGACAGCATCTGGTGGAGAAATCCCAGGACTCTGGTATTCAGGCCGAGTGAGGGCTACCTGCAGGCAGATAACCCAAATGTGATGACTGCAACAGTGAATATACTCGAACATCTACATTTATGGTAAGTGTACACAACTGTACTTTTCTGTGAAGCTGTAACATGAACAGCTCTACTACTGTGCCATCTCAGAAAATATACCAATGTTATAAAATGTTATAACTTCAGAAATTAATCCAGTATTCACTTGTATCTTAAACTACTATTTTCAAGCAATTTGTGTTTTAACAGGATAAAGTAAATCATTGCAAAGAATTGTAAACTATTACTAAAAACTCTGTTTGCAGCTATTCCACTACCCTTGCATTTAAAAATCACAGTGTAAGGTGTAGGTTCATAAATGAATGTCCAAATATGTTGTCCAGAAATGTTTGCTAGCAAATATAAAACAGTTTCACAGGTACAGCCCAATGCCTCATGGAACATCAGCAGGCCAGTATATTAAAATGTGTCAGACTGCTTATATTCCTTAAGATTTTGTTTAAAAAAAACATAAATATATGCTTCTTATTCAAGAGTGAAATACATGGTGTGTTAAAATGTCCCTTCATTGTGTCATTATGACAATTTCCTTTTAAGGGTGGTAGTAAAAGTACTGAGAAATGTGAAAATCATGTAGTGACGTTCCCATTACATTTGCCCAAAATATTTTGCTATAATTAGAAACGTGATCATTCAAAGTTCCAAAGGGTTACATTAATTTACAGGGAGAACTTGTGCAAACACAAGAATAACTATTTATGGTGCTAAATCCGTGAGCTACTTAAAACAGATAATTATACAAAGTTGCTATATTTCTACACACTAAGATATCTGTAAGCTTTAATGTAATCTCCCTTCCTAGCATTTTAGCTCAAATATAATCAACATGACTATGTTAGATTGAAGTCCATAGTAAACACAGAAAATGTAAAAAAAAAAAAAATCTCACTTTTAAAAGTGCAGCTAATATTCTGCGGCTTTTCCCTCATGTCATCCATTTATGTATAGCTCCTCCTCATCTACCCTAAAAGTGCACTATTGATTGCTTAATATAACTTTATGAAACTACTTTCTCTCAGTCATTTTTTTCTTTTATTTGTTGTTGCCTGTACCCTTCCAGGACAAAGAAATGTACCACAGCTTTAAAAGACAATCAGATATACAACATGTACATGAATTAACTAGGAATAACATAAAAAATAAACTGCTGTTAACATGTAAATTATGAGAACAAGATATTTAAAAAAAGCAAAGCAGATGTGCAATAACTGAAATAGTAATTAAAAAAATTAAAATTAAAAACCAAAAAGCTATCCATTTTACAAAGCAGTTAACTAACACCCCTGCCCCAAAAGCAAACACATGGTAAACAGCAGCAACAAGCTAAACTGCTAGATTGCAAAATAAAAAGGAAATGAAAACTGCAAAAAGAAGAAAAAAACAACAATGAACAAATCAGCAAAACTGTATTGAAAGGACAAACCTTGATCCAAGTAAATCCAGTACTTCCTCAAAAATATTGAAAGAGGCAGTACAATACACAACATAATCATTAAAATGCTTACAAGCAAGTAGGAAATAATAGTGTTTCTGTAATTAAATAAATATGCCAACACAAAGCAAACTAATATCCAGAAAGTAAAATAATAACAATAACTAGTAAAGAAGCAAACGATGGGGGGGGGGGGGGCTACTATTCCCCAGTAAGAAACAAGAAGTACATTAGCATGGCAAATATTCCAGTACAGCACAAAAAACATCATTCAGTAGAAAAGAAACACATTGTCCATTTTCTAAGTCCAATAAAACCAGGGTAGGGGTTGTATGGAAATATTATACATTCCAGAGATGTGGAGCCCCTTTACCTATGGTTTTGGGTTTCACAATACCTCAGGGCAGTCCACTGTTGCTTTGTAGCAACCGCCCTATTGGGCATTTTTGTTTATGTATTATATCCTTTCAGAGATTAGTCTTAGAGAGGTAGGGGCCCATAATGGTCTAAAACAGGCTTTATAGTCTTAATAACTTGGAAATGTCCATTAGATTTAGCAAATATGTATAGTTAACATCTTCAGATAGAGGGAAGTATATTGTGTGTCAAAATCATCCTGGTGGAATCATAATATCAATCAGTTATATAACAAAAGAAAACCAATTTGGCCAAATGTAGAAGGAGCAAAGCCCAGCATACAGAAAAAAAAAACAGACCAATCTAAACAGCCAGCTAAGAGAGGTAATTAATATTTCAAATCCTATATTTGAACAAAAAGTAGCTTCTCAGGCAAAGAACAACCACAAAGCTTTTTACAGCTGTGTCCATAACCAGTAATTTCCTTCACAAAGGAAGACCAAAAACCCATCCAGTTAGCTACAGACTCATCCCAGCCTCATATACAAGGCCACAGAAAGAATCATTATGGACATGATAAATGAAGACATAGGTAACCCGCAGACACTGGACCCATCACAGTTTGGCTTTGTTAAAGGAAGGTCATGCCTATTAAATCTAGTGAACCTCCTTGAGTGGGTCAGCAAAGCAATGGATGAGGACAAGACTGTGCACATAGCCTACCCTGACCTGGCCAGGGCTTTTAATACAACACCCCACTCAGGCATTATAGACAAGCCCACTAATTTAGGTATAAACCCTTTTATCAGTGCTGGATAGCCAACTGACTCACTAGTAGGTCCCAGGAGAATCAAAATAGGTGAGGCCACCTCCACCAAGAAGCCAGCCACTAGTGGAGTCCCCCAAGGCTTGGTACTGAGCCCGCTCCTTTTTAGCATCTATTTCTCTGAAATAGAAACAAATGCTGAAGGTTTACAGCTGACTAAGTTTGCAGATGATTGCAAGCTGAAGGTTATCATTGACTCCCCTGCAGACACTAGCGTTCTTCAAGAAGGCCTATCTCTGACTAACAAATTCTGCTAAAGCCTTGGTCTTAAACTCAGTACTAAGAAATGCATAATTTTGCCATCCGGGAAGTCAACCATGCCGGCTAATTACCATGCCCCTAAGAGTCAACCCAGTGGTCGGAGATCTGGATACTCATGTAGACAGCTGCCTTAGCTTTGACCACCAAAGTGACCACAGTGGTGAGGAAATAGTTTTATCTTGCACAACATATAAGTAAGGACATGGCATTTAGGTCCAAAGAGGTCATTATCCCACTGTACATGTTCCTTACAAAAAGAATACAAGGTGTAACAAAACTGCCTTATTCAGAGCACCTTAAAGCCCTTTCTCTCTACTCAGTCTCCTACAGATTGTTGAGAGGTGAACTATGCCTGACTTACAAGGCATCCACAAACCCCACACTTAGAAATGTCCTGCATATTCGTAAGTCAAACAAGAAATACATGGCCTAAGGACCTGAATTTTGTGTATGAATTAAACCGAACATGCTGGAGAGACAGATACATGTCCTAGAGACTGCCTCTCCTATGGAACAGGCTTCCCATCCATGTGAAATTCTGTTTGTCTATTACTCAATTTAAGAGCAACATCGATCAGTGAATAGGGAATAGAATTTTACACCAGGCCTGGCACTCATGTCTCTTATGGGCAGAGGTAGCTTATAAATAATTATGCTTTTGGGAAAAACTTGGCTAGGTTAAAAAAGGGTGCCCTTCCCCCTTTAGGCTTTTAGCCTACTAACCATCTATGAATCTGTAAATTAATGTTCATTTTATAACCAGGGAACTAAATGTTTTTCCTTAATATCGACATTTTCAAACAACAAGATTGAAAAAAGTCACGGGAATTGCAAACTACTGAATAGAAAATCAATATGCCGATTCTAAATTTTTACTTGAAAAGATCACTCAATTTCAGAGATGGAGAGTTGCATTTGTAAGTAGCACTAGTAGGCCTGCTTGATCACTTACATTTTGCTGGTTACATAGTGCTGTGAGATTAGCTTTACAAAAAGGATAGTTGTGTCTTTTGGTAATAACACTTTTAAAGTGACAATTATACATAGATAGATAGATAGATATATCTCAAAAAACTCTTGATATACATTTAAGATGCGTGGCTACGCTTGTAAAGGACCCAGGGTCTAAGGTTAGTATGCATCTGTGAGCGTATGTACTTTTGGACTGAGTGTAGAATCGGAGCACAGGTAGCTGTTAAGCTGTGCAGCTTGTCGCACATTTTACATTTATGTGCCTTGTGTATGCAGCATATTTGTATGAATCCTGACCAACATTTCAAACTATTTCAGAGAAATTGATCTATGTATGTAGAGTTCAAACTGGACCAAATTTGTATTTAGAGACTGAAAAGTTGAGGTTACAAAATATATTTTTAACAAGCATATATGTATCACTTTTATCTGACTGAGAAATATAATTGATATCAAAACATGAATCCATATTAGCCAGCTTTGTAGTATACAGGGCTAAAGCACTGTATTTTACCTAAATGACAGGGCAGTGTGGAACAGATAGGCTAATAATGGCTTACCAGTACTGAAGAAGAGGTGACAACTTGGTCCAATGCATTGCCACTGTAAGGCAGAGGTATGGGTTGTACTAAAGTAACATAAAAGAGCATGGCTGTACTTGCCAGCCAAGCAGTCTGGTAACACACCCAGGACACCATTAAGGGCCGTGTACAGAAATATGCACATTCCTGTGGTGCAACCAGCATGGAAAGGAGGCACAGAGCTTGCAGCTGAGAATCTTGTAGTCCACAGAAAAAATAACAGTCCTTGTTCTACTTCACATTAAAACTGCAGCACCCACAGAAGGTATTGGGGAGCAAATGAGCAGGCAGAAGGAGGGGGCATGCAGTCTCATAGAGGGAAAATGGTCATAGAAGAAAATAAGTATTTTACATTTGGTAATATGAGACCTAAAAATAATATTTCCCAAAGTGATGGTTTCAAGCATTTTATGACACAAAACCTGCATTAAAAATTTTCATACATAATTTCAAGACTGTCTTGTTCTTTTTAATTTTTAGTAAAGCATTTTACATTTTTATGCAAACATCCCATCTTTTTGTGAACATTCACAAAAATGTACCATTTCTGAGATACAGCCCTTTTAATGTAAGAAGCAAAGCAGGCCGAAGTGGTCAATGGTGTAGTCAAAATTTCTGGAATTTGAGTTAATGTAATATACATACAGCATTTAGGAGTTAATGTAATATACATACAGCATTTAGGAGTTACTGTAATGTACATACAGCATTTAGGAGTTACTGTTATATACATACAGCGTTTAGGAGTTACTGTAATGTATACATACAGCATTTAGGAGTTAATGTAGTATACATACAGCATTAGGAGTTAATGTAATATATATATACAGCATTTAGGAGTTACTGTAATATACATACAGCATTTGGGAGTTGCTGTTATATATATACAGCATTTAGGAGTTAATGTGATATACATATAGCATTTAGGAGTTACTGTAATGTACATACAGCATTTAGGAGTTAATGTAGTATACGTACAGCATTTAGGAGTTAATGTAGCATACATACAGCGTTTAGGAGTTACTGTTATATATATATACAGCGTTTAGGAGTTACTGTAATATACATACAGCGTTTAAGAGTTACTGTAATGGATACATACAGCATTTAGGAATTAATGTAATATACATACATCATTTAGGAGTTACTGTTATATACATACAGCGTTTAGGGGTTACTGTAATCATACAGCGTTTAAGAGTTACTGTAATATATACATACAGCATTTAGGAGTTAATGTAATATACATACAGCATTTAGGAGTTAATGTAATATACATACAGCATTTAGGAGTTAATGTAATATAGGTTGGAATATTTCAAGTGATACACAGAAATCAAAAGATTAAAAAGATAGTAATAGTAGTACCAACTCTGCTCTAAGTTCTTATTTGGTCAAAATTTATGACTGAATATTAATTGCGTGACTTGATGCCATTCACATAAGAAACATTAGTTACTTTGTAATCTCTGTGGTCAAGGAGAGGAAACTGAGCAATTATTTTCACTTCTTCAAATCTTTCAGAACAGATGGAAAGTCTGGATTTTTTTCCCATCAGTTATCTTATAGAATAAGTAGATGGCATACATTTGATAAACATGTCTCTTTCATGTTAGAAATGTCACCAAAATCAAAGATATGACATTTTTTTCTTATGTTATAGCTTGATATTGGTATCTTCTAGGCAAACAAGGAAATGTGCAGGTTTTCCTAAAGGTCAGTGTGTTGTTCTTTAACGTCTCCATACATGAAAAATATGAACCCAAATATTTAAGAAAAATAGTCAGCTCAAGTCAGCATACTTTTATTTTATAAAAAATTCTTCCTTGGTAACAAAAAAATCAAAAAAAAAACACATATAGTCATGGATAGCCAGAGTAATCCATGGCACTAGAAAGCAGAGAATAGTAAGCTCTGTGTCAAACCTAGACAGAGTAGTGACTGAGCTTGGAATAAGTCCCACTATTAACAACACCCCTGTTATGGAGTTATTACTATATTTGTTTTTTGTTAATATTAAGTTGTTAAAAGTATTTAAATACTGTGTACTTTGTTCAGTGAGTAATGTAAAATGAAGCATTTTCTTTGCTAACTCTTGTGTTTATTGATAGGTATGTTATGCTTTGATGATGGATTGGGTTGCAATGACTAATGCAATTCACTATTGTTACCAAATGATTAAATTGGGCAACAAATGGTGCCAGAGGAAATACGGTACAATGTAGTTGTGATGCCCTGTAGAAAAATAACTGTGACATGCTGTGTAGACTGAAGTAGGTCATTTATTTCAGGGACGGTAGAGCACATTACTTAGAGCTGTTCCTTCTTAGCAGGCAGTATTTGCTACATGTTAGCTGTTAAGGAGATAAATATTCATTAAGATGAGCAGATATCAATATTTTTCATAACGCGTTTCAGTCTAGCTTATCAATGCTTATATTGGCAAGTTCGTGTGATTCCTCCAACAAGGACTGCTGGACACATACTGCTCTGCCTGCATTGTGCTGATTAATTTATTGCCATTTTATTTGTCTGCAGTCTGTTTTAGAATTCTAATTCACAGTGACCAAATTTAGGCTCAGCCCTGGTGTAAAACATGCATCAGTCAGGAAGCGAACGTATAAAAGTACATAAAAAAGAATAAAATGTAATTTAATATAAATTAGATATACATCTGTTATAGAAAATGGTTCAGGTGGAGATATAAAAGTCTGCAAATGTGATTTATATATGGTAAAAATTGATAGCAGACTCGCATTTTGTATTATGTAAGAGAGATAAGAAACAAAGAAAAGAGAACATATTACATTTCTGGTGAAGTGTTGAACTTTTACATATTTGTCTGGCATGGCCAATAGAATGCCTTTTCATAACTGAGATGGGATATTTTATGATGAGAATAGAAAGTGAACAGGAGATTGATCAGTGTGGGAATACGAGAAAGGGATTTGATGAAAGGACATATGTTATTTAGTAGGTCATTAAAGGGATGTTAGTGGTACCGTCGATATGTCATGCTGTAGTAACCTTGTGATGTTCATTTCTTTCTTCTCCTTCCCATTGTAGAGTATATATTAACACTGCAATTATCAGTAGCTCCAAAATATTATTATTTGCTAATATCGCTATACAAGACTGTATAACCTCCATTTTCTAAACACTGTCTGGGTTTAACTTCTGAAGAGGATTTGGAAGAGAAGGCAAAAGAAAAAGAGGCTGTCCAACAAAGAGGTGGATGACGTGTATAAGAAAAGACCTGCAACAACAACTAGGCATGGTTGTCAAGGTAGGAAAGCATTGAATTGAGACAGGTGGTCAGAAGGGACACAACACCCCAATCCCTTGTAGAAAATAGGGAAAAAGGAAGTTGCTGATGATGTTTGGGTCTAATTTCTTTTTCTATTCTTTTCCATAATGAATAGGTTCTGATAGATTACGTCATCTTAAGTGGGGTCTTTTTGTTTCACAAACTTTTATATCATTTTTTATAATTTTTTTTTTTTTTGTCTTTTTTATGGGGACCATTTATCCCTGGTCCTGGCTTCATAAGGAGTATGTGAAGCAGTGCTGATGCCTTTCTTTCTTAGCTTTGTAATGGTTCAAATCAAGTAGCAAAATTCACAATTCTTTGAAAATTCTACCTTATGCATATCACTTCAGTGAGAGAGGGTACCTACGGTCCTCTTCGCACAACAAACATAACTCCAGTTTTGTAGTACCAGTGGATAAATTATCTTTGTTGAGGGTAATGTCATATTTTCTTGCAAAATCTCAGAAATCTCATCAAACTTAGTTTGTATTAACTAAGAGTTTAAAAACTGTTGTATTACCACATTTGCAACATAATACTGTGTTTTCTCCCTGCTTTCCTCTTGTATTAGCTTTGTTTTTCCAAAGCATTTTTTTTTTGCATTCAATACTACACTTCTTCTGTACCTGATTACATATTAGAGTTCACTCCCATCTTTATCTTAATTGCTCATACACTGCTGTGCTCAGTTTCACAGATGATTTTGTATTTTGCCATTCTTGTATCATGAATCAAAATCATAGTTATATTGCTGTCATTTGCAATGTGCTTTTATATGCAGCCACTTGTTAGAATTGCAAGTATATAATTCATTTCCTTTGGGATGTTGCAGTGATATTTCTGTGTTGATAGCTGCACCTAATAGTGATTTGCAAGTTTACAAGTCTTATTTTAATGTCAAAGTCACTTTATCTTATCCCCCTCTGTTAGCAAAACAGTTATCTATATTTTGACGTATGTAAAATTCCTTTGTTACACGCATAGTTAAATAAAATATGCTTATTTATCATCGACAGTGTCTCTCAGCTGTCTTTGATTTTGCATATGTCCTTTGTTAAATGTTTTATTTTCTGGTAAATCGCTAAGAATTATGTTCAGTCAGTAATATTGGACATTAGAGTTTCTTACTTATTATTGCTCAGAAAATGCATCTTGACACAAAACATGTTTTTTTTTTTTTTTTTTTTGTGGCATTTGTCCCCCATTATTCTGGCTTTGTACAGAATTCTCGAATAAAGGAGTTAAGAGCTCCTCTACTGAGGATGTTCACTTAATATCAGAACTTTGGCCGGATAACATTTACCTGAAATTAGCTGGACGTACAAGTGAATTTAAGTACATATTTATCTGCTCTTTGCATAAAGTACTGTATTTATTTATTTGTGTTTTTCACTGAATATTAACTCAACTGAAGTTGTGGCTGTCTCTCTACAGAGTACTTTTTAGAATTTCTGTGTAGCCATTGATAGCAGTGGGGGGTAGTTTCAGCTCATCACTGACATTCTGTCTTGCCTTATATAAGTGGTACATTTGAGTTATCTCTGCTTAATATCAGCGCTTTGGCGGGCTAACATCTACCTGAAATCAACTGGACGTATAAGTGAATTTAAGTACACTTTTATCTGCTCTTTTGCATATAGTACTGTATTTAATTAATTTATTTATTTGTGTTTTTCACTGAATATTAACTCAACTGAAGTTGTGGCTGTCTCTACAGTTATTCCCTGTTCTTGTTTGGGTGTTAATGTTGGTGGCTTTGAAATTGCCCAACCCTCTTGTAGATCTGTATTTAGATACTCCTTCTGGGCCCATCTCATTTGCTTACTCAGCTGAGTGCAGTGAGATCATATTCTGATTTCAGGCATTCCTACTGTGTATAAAGAGAGCATTAGGGAAGGACAACCCCTGTAGCCTCTTAATCCTGCTCTGTTCCCTCCCTCAAAAATAAATAAATAAATAAATAAATAATAAAAAATATATATATATAAATATATATATATATATATATATATATATATATATATATATATTATTCAGCTGCTCTTACTGTAACTGTCTTAGTTGCTCTTCTGCATGCTATCTGTCCAGTCGCTCTTACTCTGCACTTATTACTGCTTGTTAGTAAACTTCTAATTTACTGCCTTCTGCGCTTGTTTTTTAGTCATTTGTTAATTTATTTGCATTTATTTGAACTGTATTTGCCGTAGTGTTGCTACACACTCAGGTGTGCTGGCCTGCACTACTATTTATTTATTTATTTGCAGCTGGTTTAGCAGGATAGTCCATTGGGCCAATAAGAACCCATTTTCAATGGAGCCCTGTGGAGAAAAGCTCCAAAACAAAGGTTACAAAAAAGATTACAGCAGTTTACAATTTCAGTCATTTGTAGGTTAAAGACAAAGCTTTAAAACAGTGGTAACAAAAAGATTACAGCAGTTTACAATTGCAGTCATTTCTGGGTTCAAGACAAAACAAAGATTAAGCATTTACAATGCAATTTTTAAGTTTCATTTTGTAGAAAACTAAGATTTAAGCAGGTATAATAAAAATGTTTAGGTTAAATTTTGTAGAAAAACAAAGCATTGCTGCAGTAAATATATAGTTTCTTGAGTGGAATAGTAGGATAAGAGAATTATAAGATGTCATTACAGTTGGTTTATTATTTGGTGTCTAATATATGGTGTCTAATGTATGGTAAAGTTGCCTATAGGAAGTGAAGAATAGGCTAGGAGGGGTGGGAGCAGGAGCATTCCCATGAGGATGTTAGATGTGAGTGCAGTGATTTTTTAAAAGCAGGGAGGTTGGTGGTGATACGGATGGAGGGAGGAAGAGAGTTCCATAGGCGTGCCAACGCAAAGGACAGGAGGTTTTGTCCTGGAGAGTGAAGGGGTTTGTACAGTTCTATTAGGTTTTGGTTATTAGATCTTAGGAGTCTTTGTGGCAGGTGCATTGTAAAGGTAGAGCTGAGAGAGGGACAGAGGGAGGGATGAAAAGTTAGTTTATGAGCAAAAGTGAGCTGAGTATAGGAGAGATAGTTGGGAAGCTCTAGCCAGTTAAGTTTGCGGAGAGATGCACAGTGATGGGTAGATGATTTGTGGCTAGTGGCAAATTTGGCAATTTTATTATAACAAGAGGACAGTTTTGTTTTGAGAGATGATTGTAGGTTTGTTAGGAGAGGGGCACCATAAAGGAGGGAAGGGATGAGAAATGTAGTAGCAAGAGTGAGCTTAGTAGATGTAGTGAGGAATCGATTGTGTCGGTAGAGCATGCCAAGTTTTTGGTGTTTTTTTTTATGTTTAGTTGTAGGTGGCTATTGAATTTAAGCTGGTTGTCAATCTGGACTCCTAGTAGTTTGGTTTCAGATACCAGTTCAAGAGGTGTGTTATTCTGGCTAGTGATGGAGAATAGTTTTCTATCAGTGGTGTTGGTTTTTGAGGGGGTAAATACCATAAGTTTGGTTTTTGATGCATTGAGTGCTAGATGATTGTCCATCATCCACTGTTCTGTGGTAGAGAAGGTGTCTTGAGTCAGTTTTAAGAGAGCGGGGATGGATGTGGCTGCACAGATAATTGTAGAATAATCTGCATATTGAATAAGTTTAGCATGAGGAATTGAGTGGAAGAAATAATTTATGAATATATTGAAAAGGAGAGGACCCAAAATGGAACCTTGGGGGACACCAGTGGGTGTGTTAAGGAAAGAGGAGATGGCTTTTTTCCACTTGACAGCTTGTTGCCTGTTGGAGAGAAAGCTGGTGAACCAATTGAGAGAGGAAGGGTATAGGTTTAGGTTAGATAGTTTAGTTAGGAGAAGGTTGTGAGAGATGGTATCAAAGGCCTTAGAGAGGTCAAGAAAGAGGGTAGATACAGTAGAGCCAGAATCTCTGGCACTACAATTTGAATTGTATTTACTGTCGTTTTAGATGTTTTTCTGTAACAAAAAAAAAAATTAAGCTTGTTTCCTGCCTTTCCTGTAACTAGTCAAGTCCAGATACAGACTTGCTGTATCCAGGACTGTTAGTAAGCTTCTGAGCCCCCCAAGCCTTTCTGTGTTGGAGGGAAGACTTCTAGCTTATCAGTGGGAGTGGTAAGCATCAGGTAGCCTATTTACCACAAGAGCAGTGGTCCCTGGCCCAGGAATTGTAGCTATTGGCTGTTAGAGCAATTTTTTTTCTATCTCTTTCAAATTTCTGGATTGAAAGCCGCACTTGTGCCCGTTTCCCGCTTTTCCTATAACTGGCCTCATCCAATTACAGAGTTGCTTTATCCAGGATTGTTAGTAAGCTTCTGAGGCCCCCCAAGCCTTTTTGTGTTGGAGGGAAGCCTTCTAGCTTATCAGTGGGAGTGGTAAGCACTAGGTAGTCTATCCTCCATGAGAAGAGTGAGTTTTGGCCCAGAAATTGTAGTTTATTTGGCCGTTTGGGAAGTTTTCCATCTCTTTCAACTTGCTTGCTTAAAAGCCTACATTTGTACTTGTTCCTCACCTTCCCTGTAACTAGTCTAGTCCAGGTACAGATTTGCTGTATCCAGGACTCTTTGTAAGCTTCTAAGCCCCCCAAAACTTTCTGTGTTGGAGGGAAGCCTTTTAGCTTATCAGTGGGAGTGGTAAGCATTAGGTAGCCTATCTGCCCCAAGAGGAGTGGTTCCTGGCCCAGAAATTGTAGCTATTGGCTATTTGAGCATTTTTTTCCCATCTCTTTCAACGTTCTGGTTTAAAAGCCGCACTTGCGCTTGTTTCCCACCTTTCCTGTAAGTAACCTAGTCCAGATACAGAGTTGCTGTATCCAGGACTGTTGGTAAGCTTCTGAGCTCCACAAGCCTTTCTGTGTTGGAGGAAAGCCTTCCAGCTTATCAGTGGGAGTAGTAAGCACTAGGTAGCCTGTCTACCATGAGAGGAGAGGTTCTTGGTCCATAAATTGTAGTTTGACCATTTGGAGAGTTTGTCCGGCTCTTTCAACTTTCTGGTTTAAAAGACCACATCTGTGCTTGTTTCCCATCTTTCCTTTAACTAACCTAATGGGTAGCACTAGAAAGCCTTAAACTGATACAAGCCTTCTAGCTTAGAAGAGAGACTTTGGAGTGATTAAGTATCTGTTTTCTGTACTTTCTTGCTGTACTTTACTGTTTTCCACCAAAACGCAGATTTTCCAGCATTTATTGTGATTTAAAAGCTTGTTTTTTTCCACATATTGTACTTATTTGACTGCCTGCACTTTTAAAAAGTTTTTTTGTTTAAATAATTTGTTTAACTGTTGTAGGCTACATACTAAAGTGTGATAGCCTTTTCTGATCGTTTGTAGTAGTTTAAAGCTGTTTTAAGTGTATTTTTTACTGTTTTTGCCTTATCTTTTCAAAAAAACAAAAAAAAAATTCATTGTTTCCCGCTTTTCTAAGCTAGTATAGTCCAGTTTTTAGGCTAGTGCTGAATTCAGGGCTGTGATACTAGTTTCTGAGTTGCCCATACCTTAGGGATAGAAGGAAGTTTCTCTGTTCACCTGTGAGAGAGGGGAGCTTGGAGCAACCTATCTGTCCCTGGAGGAGTGGTTCCAGCCCAGAAGTTAGTAGTTTATTGGCCATTTTGGGCTAATTTCTATCTCTTTCATCTCCCTACTATAAAAAACGCATTTGCTCGGTTTTGCGCACCTGGCAGTGCCGGTTAGCTACGGTTAAATTATTCCCAGCTCCACTAAGTCTCCTCTTCAGTTTTTCCCTTGAAACTAGCCTAACTCTCAACCTAAGCACTCAAAAAAGCATCTTACAGCCCAGCACTTGCTCAGACCTAATAGCAAGCACTAATATACCCTGACACTGATTGCCTAGCAGGGCAAGGCTCTTTATTCACCCCCTCACCAACCAAGCAGCTCACCCTACTATTCAGGCATGACCAAAGGGCAACTTTAGGTGCACTCTCCAGTCCAGCTGATGAATCTAGGTATCCTAAGGCAATGTTACAACTGCCTCATGTACACAGACAACCCTATCCTCCTACCACAAAACACTAACATATGCGAGAGATGCAATTATGCAGCCAAACTGGAAGCTAAGCTGTCTCCACCCAAGACAGGAACAGACAGTCAAGATGAGAAGGTTAACACTTGCAGCACACCTCCAGCCACACACAGACCTACTAAAACAGCATTGGCAAAAAATACACATAAATCCACAAAGTCATACTCGGAGGCTCTAAATACAAACCTGCAAAAGCATCAGAGACCTCCAAATCAGACACCCAAACAACCTGCACTTCCTGTCACAAACCAGACAATACATAAAACACAAAATCAGTATGCCGCACAATCACAGCCCTTAAGGCAAAATAACATACCTAACACACTAGTAATAGGTAACTCTATAGTCAGGCACACTGATGTCCCACTCAATAGGCTTGACAAGCAGAAGGTTACTGTTAGCTGCCTGTCGGGAGCCAGAATCCGCTACATAACACAAGCACTCAGGTCACTCCAGAACAAGTACAAATATGACTCTGTCATTGTTCATGTTGGTGTGAATGACCTGAGATGTACCTTCCTGGACTACATGAAAAGAGAAATGGAAGAGCTCTCTGATCATGCAGCCCAAGCTGGTATGACCCTGACCCTGAGTAGCATCCTGCTTTCACCAAGAATGATACCTCAGTATAAAGAAAAAATTATCAGTTTCAACAATTGGCTAAGCTTCTGGTGTCATTCAAAGGGGATCCAGTTGTCTGTCAGCCTGGGACGACATGCTCAACAAGCCTCGTTGCTTCTTAAGAGATGGCTTGCACATGTCACCCCTAGGCTTTCGAATACTGGCCAAGGCTCTTGCTGCCCCATAGTGCCTTTTTTAGGCAAGGCTCAAAAGTCAAACCCACCTCCGTAAACAGCACAATTAACAAAAGACTGAGGGTTATGCTACTCAACGCCAGGAGTTTAAATCTCAAAATGAACACACTCGAAGCACTCCTCAGTATGGAGAACGTCGACTTCTGTGCAGTAACTGAAACCTGGTTCAAGGCTCCAGAGAGCACCCCAGCACTACCGGGCTGCAACTCATACCACACATTTCGGCCATTGAACATGGATCGAAACACAAAAGGAGGGGGTGTATCCATATTCATCAAGAATACCTACACCTCCAGGTTAGTGGCGCAGCATGATACCTCAGAGATCATCCATGTGCAACTAACATTGGGCAAATCTGCAATGCAAATTGTGGCCTGCTACAGATCACCCTCCATGACCCAGGACCACCACTCCACCTTTCTGGAGACACTGGAAAACATGAAGGTCCTACTAAACACCCTGATATTGGGCGATTTCAATTACACTACCATTCACTGGGAAAATTACTCAAGTACAAATTCCCAGACACAGCGCTTCCTGGAATTCATCAACTCTAAATGCCCTGGATCAGCTGGTAAACTCCCCTACCAGAGGTGAAAACTTATTGGACCTGGTCATCACCAACATGGGCGACAGGTGTTCCACACCGGAGGTCAACCCGTCACTGGTTAGATCAGACCATAAACTAATCACTCTGGATGTCCACACCCTGCCACCACCCCCAACTAAGGAAACCACAGTAAAAAACTTTTCTAAAGCAAACTTCACCTTACTTAAGACAGAGGTGGTAAGTTTCACAGCCCCCACGCTAAAGGATAATGCTGCCCAAGACGCAGAAACCTTTACAAATGCACTCTATGAGCACCTACAAGCAAAACCAAGACTCACTCCTCTAAGAGAAGGAAACCAGTTTGGTGGACCCTGCAATAAACAGGCTATACAATAGAAGGAGGAAACTAGTTCAGAAAAAAAGCAAATCCCAAGAAGGAAAGACATCCCTGATCAGTATCAGTAAGAAACTAAGGTCCCTCATGAAATCATCCAAGGCTAACTTCAAAAGAAAAATAGGCAAGGATTCCAAATATAACCACAAAGCCTTCTTTAGCTATGTTAAGAATCTAAGTGGCAACTCGCAGATATGCACTGAACTAGTGCAAAGTAGCACAAAATATACTAAACCTACTGATATTGTCAACATCCTGGCAGATAGTTTCAGTGCAAACTTCACCCTTCTCACCTCCAAAAGGGCCCACAGCAATACCAGAAAAGCATAGTGTCCCAAAAACCACTGACGCACAGGTGAAAACAGCCCTTTCAAAAGCCAGAAACACAGCATCAGTGGGACCAGATGGTGTCCCAGTATGCGTCTTGCACAAACTACAGAACGAACTAACCCCCCACTGAAACACGCTGTTCAACCTCAGCCTTTCCACAGGCTACATGCCCATAGAATGGTGCACAGCAACGGTTGTTCCTCTCCACAAAGGAGGGGCCACAACTGACCCTGGTAACTATCGCCCCATAAGCCTGACTAGACTGGTCTGCAAGGCTATGGAGCGCATCATCATGGAACCCATTAACAAAGACGTTGAGAACTTCCAAACACTTGACTCGACCCAGTTCGGCTTTGTTAAGGGCAGATCATGCCTACTAAACTTTGTTGACTTCTTCGAGACAGTCACCAAGGCCATAGATGAGGGAAAGGTGGTTCACACAGCCTACCTTGACCTTGCCAAGGCTTTTGACACCATTCCCCACTCGGGTATTACAGAAAAACTCACCAGCCTGAACACAAACCCCTACGTCATGAGATGGGTTGCCAACTGGCTTACAGACAGAACTCACACGGTAAGAATAGCGGGCTCCAGGCCCGACTCTAAACCACTCACAAGTGGAGTCCCACAAGGCTCAGTCCTGGGACCCCTACTGTTCGGCATATACTTCTCAGAAGTACAGGCAAACACAGTTGTACTATGGCTAACCAAGTTCGCCGATGACTGCAAACTGGGAGCCATAATTGACTTTCCGACTGACATGGACATCCTCCAAAAGGTCCTTACTGAGACGGACACCTGGTGTCAAAGTCATGGCCTCAAGCTAAATGCCAAAAAGTAGATAGTCATCCCGTTTGGGAAAAACAAAACACCCACGAATTACCACATAGGTGACAGCCCCCTTAATACAGAAGAGGTAATAAGAGATCTGGGGACCCAGGGTAGATAGCAATCTCTCCTTTGACAATCATATTGCCAAAGTAGTTAGGAAATCCTTCTATGTGGCCCATCTAATTACTAAAGGGTTCGCATCTAGAAATAAAGAAGTTATAGTGCCCCTCTACTCGTCACTCATTAGACCCATCATATAGAGTACAATGCCCCATTTGGGATGTACCTCACAAGACTCTTCCAACAGCTGGAAAGACCACAAAAGTACCTCACCAAGAGGATTACTGGCCTCAAACATATGTCCTATGCAGCCTGACTGAAAAAACACCGGCTGTACTCAGTGGCATATCGCTTACTCAGAGGTGATTTCTGCCTGATTTACAAAGCCATGTCCAACTCAGAATTGATGGACATGCTCCACCTAAAGAAATCCAAGTCACTGCGAGCCACGCGCTCTAGTGAGCTAAACCTCGCCACAGCCATAAATAGAACTTGCTGGAGGGGATAGATTCCTGTCACAGAGACTCCCCATGCTTTGCAGCAAAATTCCAAATTACATCAGGCAGAGCCCCTCAGTAACACTCATCAAGAGAAACCTTGACGAGTGGATGGGTAACAGAAAATAAACCCCTGGGATCACTTCATTGGCTCTGCTTGACAGAGGATCAGTTAATTAATCAATGGGGCGGCGAAAGCCAACACACTCTGGCTAGGCTTATAAATGCCCTCGGGCAGATAGCCTAGTACCTACCTATGGATTTGTACAGTTTGCTCTGGTATAGTTTCCAAATTGTTTTACTTATAACTTCTATATTAATTTTGTGTGCTTTCTTCTTAACTAGAATAACTGAGGAAGGAATGTACCAATCACCAGATAATGAGCTGAAATGATTTCTGTGATGTATTTCCTCAAAAATTTAACGCAAATAACATACTGTTACAATGTACACAGTCATATGTGCGAATTGGTTTAGTGCTGTACACTTGAACAGTCTGAGTCAAGCAGAATAAAAAATACTTTGTTATAAGGGATTACAAACCAATACAAAAATAATATTGTTTAAGAACATTTTAAATTAACTGTGTATAAAAGTCATCTATTTTGACATTTATTGGCAAGATCAACTTTGAGAACTTCTTGGTTTATACCAATTAGACTGCAGGACAGCAGTGAACATTTATTGAAGGTTAATTAAGATGCAGGGAGTGAAGAAAAGAAATTGAGAACTAAGGATGAAGCAGCTGCAATAGATATGAGAGTTGAAACTGAGGTGAGGCACTTGCAGAGGTTTATACTTTTCACGATATCATACAAATGACTTCCTCATTCACGTAAGTCTTCTGATTCACTGTATGTCATTTTGTGTAATCCGCATTTGAATGTTTCTTTTTAATAGTTCCCTGCTAATCCTGCAAACTATACTTTGTTTTGGCAGAGCAGATACTAAACATTGTTTAAAGGGTCTTCCTGTCGTTCTTATAATACTGCACTGAAAATGCATTGTGAGTAAACGGCATTACTAGAAGTAGCCTTTTGGTTCATTTGTTTGCACGTGACAACAGTGGCCTATATGTTAAGTAGATGTCAAAGTAGCTTAACATCACAGCAAAGCAGGCTTTGTGGTGGCATTAATCAGGCATTTTCAAAAGAATGCTTCCAAGGTGTGCATTACATTACTCAAGGAAGAGTGTAGTTTTTGTATTAGGAATGAGCAGCCGGTCAGGTCATTCATGAATGGGGACTTGGCATGGTTCCACTGCAGCACCATCTGGTGGAAGACTGGGTATTGCAACTGCAGATCTCAGAGGGGCTGCTTCTTTTCTAAGTGAGGCATGTGTAGTCTGAGGATTATAATTTGTGTGGAAGTCACACTGGGTATGGTGCAACAATTGTTGCACAGCACATTCTGACCAATTTGGTGTGTGTGACAACAGGTGCATATAAAACTTCTTGTTTGTCACTACCTCACTCCACTCCCTTCACTTACTGGTTCCAGGAGAAGGGATGCATGAATTAATTTATTTTGGGGAAACACGCAAGTAGTGATGGCATTGCTGGGTAGTTAAATATGGTTAATTGAAAGAAAGCTAAACAAGTGGAGAGAAAGATGAACAAAGTGTGTGTGTATATTTTTATATATATATATATATATATATATATATATATATATATATATATATAATCTTTATATATATATATATATATATATATATATATATATATATATATATATATATAATGTGTGTGTATCCACACACATACACAACACACACGTACACATAGTATTTCTACTGCATTTCTTCATATTAAATTATGCCCTTTATTTTTTGTCTTTGTGCACAACAATGGTTGTCCAGTAATATACATTGGTAGTCTTAGGTCAGGATAAGCTAAAATTTTAATCAGACAAATACATTTTTATGTATTGCCGCTCAACAGACATAATGTTAACCCATCAGTCATATTGAACACAATGCCTTAGGCTTAGAAATGCAATGGCGTATAAGTTATGTACAATCTTACAATGGTAATGGTATATAGTTGTGTTAAAGTTTCCATACTTGTAGGAAATAGTCATAATATGTACACAAACAGTAGCAGCTTTATTCCACTAATCACCCCCCCCCCCCACGAGAAAAATCTCTGTTGTTGCAATTATGAAGTTCTGAGCTGCCCAACCAATGTTGTATGCATTCAATGCTCTGGATTGATCCTGCAAATGAATACTGCTAATGAATACAAAACAACACTATTTATGAAACATTTGAAAAGAAACTACTAGCAAAAAACTGTACAACTAGTTATCTACTATATTACTGTATTACAACTTTTTAAACTATTTGGTTTTTCAAATTTTCAACTGCTCCTGGACATTTCAATGCTGACATTACAGGAAATAGAGAATACATTTGAACCTGTGAAATGCAATCTTTGTGACAGACTGTTGCAGACATTACTGTTTTTACAGTCACTAGACAAAACAAAGTGAACAGGAACAGTCATACTCAGTTGCTTTGATTGGACAGCACACCGTCTGCCACTGAGGATAATCAGACTCAAAATTATACCATTGTCTAAGACTTTCAGTTGAGTTAGTTCTTTTGTCAGGATCTGATTATTCTCAGCTGAACCTCTGTTTTTTGTTTTGTTTTTTTTTTTTGTTTTTTTTAGATTGAGGTTGCACTTATTGAGCATCAACTGGGTATTTCTTGTTTTGTCTAACCATGGTACTGTTTTGTATTTTCACCATTTAGGAATGAGGTTCGGTAGTTTTCTACACTGCAACACCTGTGTGTGTCCCACTTTTCTCCCTCCTGTCTGACTGTTAAGTAGACAGCTTGATCTGGTTGAAGGCTTGTTAGTGAGTGTAGAAAATGATGTCAGTTATAAAACGTTTTTTACAAAGCTTCGGGTTTTTTGGCATTTTGTGTGACTGTATTGTAGAGAATAGTCTTCGACTCAAGTTTTGACTAATGTTAGCATGCCAGTTTGTTTGTTTTCCAGGCATTAGCTGTGAAGTGTTTACCATTGTAGAACTTTGAAGTAGCTCAATATGCCATGAGGTTTACTTGACAATTCATTATTTTAGTATCTCTTTTGGCTGCCTGTACTACTTTCTCAGTTTTTGATTACAGATAGCGAAAACTTGACTTGGAATAGGAAACTGTTGGAACGTACATGACATATACTGTATACCATTATTTGTAACCATTTCACTAAATAGACTATACCATGAGAACATTGTATTGAACCTGGCTATGATTTGTTGACCAGTTGCAGTTCATTTACCTATTTATATAAGAGTAATAATCCCACAACTGTGTGGTAGCCTTTGCTTTCAGATTCATACAAGTCAGCAACTATCTTTTGCCATGGGCCTTGTGGTAAGATGTTGGCATTAATGCATCCCGTCTCTTCAAAGTTTTATGCAAAGTGTATAGAATTGCTGCCTTTACACAACATTTAAGATGTCATGGTGGATGTTTGGCCAACCTGCTGACATTTTGACTCTTTCTCAGCAATTTGTGTGACCGTAGTTATCGTCATGTATTTGGTGTAGCACTTTTGCATTCCAGGGTGAGGGTACTATGTTTCTGTCTTGCTACAACAACAAGCCATCATTTTCTGCTAACTGCACTGTGTATATAGTATTTGGTTTGTGCGCAGTGATTTGACCATCCATGTTGCACATGTGGGGTAATAACTTGCAGATTTTGATTTGTAATTGCTTGTGCTCTGCACATAGCAGCATCGTCCTCGGGATCAAATAATGATCAGTAATGGGCAGGGGTTCTGGGTAACACATCTGCAAGAACTGTTTAACACATGAATTGCCATGACATTAAACTTTCTTAATCTAATTAACAGTCCTTGGCATCATGGTGTCACTTTGTCTAGTGCATAGGAATTGAATACTGGAACTAACAGTTTGTAGTCAGTCTGGAGTTGGAAATTCTTGAGCCCTAATAAATATTTAGAGAATTTCTCACATACCCACACACTTGCAATGCACTCATTTTGTCTACTAGTATCTCAGTTTAGAACTGGTTAGCATCTTTGGGCAGTAGACAGAAGGCAGTACTTTGCAGAGAGAACACATCCTCAGATATGTCATTTTAATGAAATTGCCCCCCTTCCCAAAACCCTTTTTCTTGTCTCTGGTTTTACTGCTTCATTCATTGACATACCTCTTAAGCACTTAGAGCAAGAAATCTGAACAAATCCATAAACAATGGGTGGACAAAAGCCCAAAAATAGGAACAATTTTTAAATATTGCTCTTACAAACTTATAAATTGATAGAATAACAGGTTTTGCATTAACATGAATTTTCTGAAGGGTATGAAGTCTGAATTTCAGTTGACTGTCATTTTCTGACTTCAAGTCATCAATGGTTTGGTTATGATTTGGCAGAAAACCACAATTTTATGAGTAACAGGCCAAAAATATGAGACAAAACTCAGGACTTTCTGAGGAAATCGCTACAGTTGAGAGTTGTCCAGATTTTCACAGAATGCCCAGATTTTTGCCTCAGATCTTTGGTCAGTTCCTCGTCAAATTTATGGTTTTCTGGCAAATCACTTAATGACAGATATTTGAGTTTTAGGCTTCATGTCCTTCAGAAAATGGATGATAATGCACAACCAGTTGTGTTAGCTACTTTCTAAGATTATAAGAGCAATATTTAAAAATAGACCCTATTTATGGGCCTCCCCCCCCACATTATTTTTGCCTTAGTCCAGATTTATTGTACTGAGAGATTGAGAGATATGATCAATCATTTGATGGATTGATCTTTCTATCTATCTATTTATCCAAGGTAAGCCTGATGAAAATGCCATGACAGCTATGCGATAAGTGTATGCACAGAGGAGTTTTTCTATCCTTATACTGCAGGTGAGTGAGCCTAACTTTACTCTGCATAATTACTCTCCAGTGTTATACCTAGAATAGGTGTTCTCTAGTTTCCTTTTCCCCATCAACCTCTTTTTAAAAAGGCATCTATATTATGTTATCGAAAAACTTGTTCATTGAATACTTTTTCTTCGACCAATATACAGCAAAAACACTAATCTCAGAATGGCCACTTCAGCGAATTTTTTCCCAGAGGGAAAATCACTTGGTCAAACAAAAAGAAAACAAACTTTCAAACCCTACAAAGTGGGAGGGTTTCCAAACCCAACACCCCTAAATAAATATACCAACTCTGAGATCGCACTACAGTGGGGAAAAGGGCAAACCCCCAAAGACAGCCAAGTCTTTTTTTCCCCCTGGGAAAAATTTGCTGAAGTGGCCCTTCGGAGATTAGCGTTTTCACTGTATATTGGTCGATGAAAACGTGTTCGATTAAGACATTTTTCTATAACATAATATAGACCCTTTTGAAACCAGGTTATGATGTGGGAACCATCTAGTGGTAAAACAGAAAAAAGCACAACAAAAAAACAAGCGGCAATCATGCAATGCTTTGTTGCTGTTTTCTTTGTATGCAGTTGTTTGTGTCTTGCCCAAGCATAGCTCTCAACTGGATCAGGGGCAAATCTAGAAGTAATCAGGGACAATCAGAGATCGTTTTAAAACATTAGTACTATTAATGGAGAATGCCATCAGAATAAAACAAGTTGCCCTACAAGGCTACATGAGGGGTAGGGAGTTTGTCATTCATGAATAGAAAAGGGAAGTCTACCTTGTCTGCCAAACAGCAGCCAACTGCATGCAAACAAGGGCATGCTTTTATTCTAGCTTCTAGGATCCTGAGCTACTTTTGGTGAAATTAACCAGAATTGATTGACTTTTCATGTCAACTCTGGAAAGAAACACTGCATACTCAACTTTTAATTAATACAAGAAGAAAGATTAATGTTGCACTCAAAAACAAATAAATTCAAGTGCTCTTCAGAAGAAAAAATATTCATTTTGACATTCAGCTTAGACTATTACAAAGCAAAAGTCTTGCAATGCCAATCTCAGCACTAGCAAAATATGTAAACTGGAGAAATGCACCAACTCTGCTACCTGATTATCAATCCAGCTCAGATGCCCATAAATAAATGCAAAGTACACAAGAAGCTACCCACCCTTTTTGTCACAAATGCTGCTGCTCTTTGTATTATGTTTGTATCCTCATTCACTCCTGTCCAGGAACAACAAGAACTTACCGTAAAGCATCGTTCCTCTTGTTCCATGCAGAAATCAAAAATGCCGCAGCCAAATCATCAGAATAGTAAGAACCAAACCAGGAACAAACTATATAAACAAAATGCAGCATGCTTGACTTGCACCAAAAGCCGTTTAATAAACAAAAAGATAAGCGCTTTCTTAACTTGTTTATTTTAAAAGTATTAGTAATGTGTATTGGTTGGATCTTATATATCTACCGCGGTGGTGCAGCGGTAGCGTTGTTGCCTCACAGCAAGAGGTTCTCTCGTTCGATTCTAGGCTGGAGTGCAGGGAGTGCCTTCTGTGTGGAGTCTGCATGTCCTCCACCCGGTTGGGTGGGTGTTCGAAAGACATGTGTAAATGAGCGCGCCTTCGTTGAAGGTTGAACGTTGAGCTGGCACCTTGGCGTTCGTGAAAATCTACTGCCAATCATTAGCAGTCTGGAGTTCCGCTGTGGCAACCCCCAACTGGGAAAAGCCGAAAGACAACAACATTCGTTGGATCTTACATGATGCTGCAGTTGTATGGCAAACATACCATATATTTTTTTATGGTCTTAAGTAAGTAGTTATTTTTATGGTAAATGAAACTAGACTCTAAATTTTTTTAATTATTCTTTGGAGGCGTAGCGATCAGGTGATGTGTAAAAACTTTTAAATGAATGGTTGAAAGTGACTTTAGTAATCTGATGAAATCTTTTTGAATAAGAGATGAAAGCATTTATCTATTTGTTTATTAAACAGCTTTTGGTTACGAGTCAAGCATGCCGTACTTTGTTTTAAAAGGATGAGTAAGAAATTGAACAGAAGTGGCTGTGCAGCTTCCCAGTGATGGAGTTGTTCAGCATCTGGTCGACTTAACATAGTCATTGCTAGAAACAGCAATACTTTACAGAGCAGAGTAACATTGTTCAGGAAAAGAAGAAGCAGTCTAGCAATGCAGAGAGCAGCCTTTTGGCAAAGAACTACAACATTGTAATATAATTACACTTTATTCTTGTGTGTGCCCCTGTCATATCTTGTGAAGTGACATGCAACCCAATGTCCAGATATTACAGCTGTTTTTTTTTAGTTTAAGCCCTCTAAGTCACTCTTGACAGGAAGTCAGGCACTGTTTCACAACGTGGATGCAATACATGATGACATCAGCATTAAATAAAAGTGTAACTAAAACAAAAAAACAAAATTGGGATTTTGTAGGGCCACTCTGGAATTTGTGCCACCCTATTGTTTTGCCCCCAAAATTTGTGAAATACTGTAGAATTCAGTACGATTGAGAGGTATTCATGTAACCCATTAAGTAAATCAGTCACATTGCAAGATTTCATTTGCTGAGGTTATATAAATGGCAGCCTTTTGATACAGAGCTTTCCCGTTGACGTAGTGAAGGCTGTCAGACTTTTCTTTCCTTTGGTATTTGCCAGAACCCAGTGGAGTCATCTAGCATGGAAATCACTTTTGCATTAAAAAGCTTGGGTGCTATGTCTTTTAGTGTAATTAGAAAGAACCTTTCATGCACAACTGAATTGCTAACCTTTTTAAATCAACCATTTTTTAAATTATTGGGACTGAAAAAATATTTAGCTCTCTCTGCTTACTGCTTGCTCTTGCTGTGGGATTTGAAGTCTTCTTAAGACACTCAGTCTTGCTGGCTGGATTCTGCTAAAATTCAAAGTCTGGTTATATTTGCATTCACAGTCTGTCGCATACAGAAACTTGCAGAATATACACTGATGAGAGAATATACTTTGCAGCACCTGTCATTAAGAGCAGTAACCAGTAACTTTTATAATAAACCAAACTGGACAAACGTTACAGCTTAAAAGTACTGTTCCAACTTTACTTCTCATATAGTACAGATGATGTGAGAGATATACCATTTACCTCAGGACTTGTGTCCTTACCATACCTCTAACATAACTATATTTAATACAGACTTTTTATACATATTTTAGTTAAACACACACCCTCTTGGTTTTGGAAAGATACTGGCTTGATGACGCAAATGCTAACACATCTGTTCTTGTGCAAATGCTGATAAGTAAACTGTCTTCAAGAAAACGCCTTGTGGATTAGAAAAGCACATTTTAAAATTTTCTTAGAAAAGCATGTCCTGTTGTCCAGTGAAAGCAGATGACATTCTTGTCATGTCTGTAAGAAGTTCAGCTTTCTTGATGTGTGTAATACACTCATAAGTAAGTTCCTTATTTTTTTAAGCCACAGTCATTTGGTGTGGTTGCTGATCACATATTACTAAACTCTGTTTCTGCATTTAAGCAAGCTTTTTCTTTCAGCATATTTACAACAGAATTAATTTCAACCTTAAATTCATAATATCTAACAATTCCTTGTGGATTAGAAAAGCACATTTTAAAATTTTCTTAGAAAAGCATGTCCTGTTGTCCAGTGAAAGCAGATGACATTCTTGTCATGTCTGTAAGAAGTTCAGCTTTCTTGATGTGTGTGTAATACACTCATAAGTAAGTTCCTTATTTTTTTAAGCCACAGTCATTTGGTGTGGTTGCTGATCACATATTACTAAACTCTGTTTCTGCATTTAAGCAAGCTTTTTCTTTCAGCATATTTACAACAGAATTAATTTCAACCTTAAATTCATAATATCTAACAATTCCCTCTGTTTTTAAACATACTCAAAACATTTTATACTGATATGTATTTTTTTATCACATTATATAGTCTTTTGATACAACAAATCAAAATGCAATTTTACATAGTTAATACAGTGATATTAAAGTATTACTAACAAACTGAATATATTTAACAACCTTTTCTTTTGCAGACCATTTTGTGAAAATATTTTATCAGTTATGAGCTGTGTCTGCTTTAGTTTAACTTGATTAATTTATTCTTTTGCAATTACAGAATTTAATTTATGACTTAGAACTGTTTCATTAACTCTTTGCAACTTGTTGAATTAACTATGAGACAAGAACCATGTGCTACTGCAAGCATTTATACACTACTGAAAATATACAGTTTCAATGCCATTTTAACCATAACATTATGATCATGTCTTTGAACTGCTCATTAACATCTTGGTTGACAGTGAAGTGAACATAAAGTACTGAACTGGGCTTAGATAATAAATATTTGAAAGCAATTATTTTACTGGGGTAAAACCAGTGATACTACAACTTGACAAATTACTTTTAAACTTATTACAATGTATTCTGTACAGTATGTATTTACACAGACTGTTTGCTATTCATGCATTTCAATCTAGCAGCTATCCTGAACCCAATTTTTTTAAAATATGGTTTTTCACGCATATTCATTGCTAGACATTAATTTAATTTGTACTGAATTCTTCTGTATTTGTACATACAAAGACTATAAAGTAAATTTAGTCTAATCTTACAAATTTAATAGCATTAATATTGCCAAAAACATATTGAAATAGTGACCAATCTTGTTCAATTTATTTACATATCTTTACTGTCTCTTGTATAGCTGTTATCAATTTTAAGCCATCTCTTGTTTTTTTAAACCATCTTTTGTATAGCTTTACAGTTTAACAGGTTGTAAATACAATTTAATACAAAACAATACAATAATAACTAGAATGACAGCTATAAAATATTTTATCCTATCAGGTTTAATCTGTTTACCAATATTTCTAATGCACTAATACCTGTTTTTCCCTCCCCCTGAAAGAGTCTTGTAGCTTTATTTCTGACCCTTGTTGTTTATTTTTTTCTGTAGCTTTATTTTAGACCCTTGTTGTTTATTTTTTTCTGTAGCTTTATTTCTGACTCTTGTGCAATACTGCTTATACAGTCAGTGTAAAACTGAGAAAGTACCCCTCCCCCTGTAGTACTGCAGCACTGTTTATCTGCTTTATAATATATGTCCGCCCAACACTTTGGTTATACATTTGCTTTATTAGGTTATTAAACTATAGACCTTTGTCTGATCTGATCATCTTTTCTGTTGCCTTTGCTGTCTATTTCTACTAGTAGTAATTGTACCCTCCTGTATACTTTATTTAAACTGTATGTATACTATAACCCATCTGTTGGCTATACTTGATGTAACTAAGGTTTTTTTTTTTAATCAGGGACATATATGCACAATTGTGATGTTTTATTATAATTACCAAATAGTGTTGCATGTGAACATTTTAACAATTATGTTTTAAATAATAAGTTTTTAGAAAAACTCAAGCCACTTGTCTAGCAGTCTTGTTTCTTATCTCATCTTTTCAACATTTCCTGTAACTATTCATCCAGTTCAGGAAGGTCTGAGCTCACATTTCAGTTAACCCTTTTTAGCATTTTTCCTTTAATCATCTGTTAGTAAAATGCAGTTATAAAACACTTAGTATTATATTTGTGATTTGCATAACTATGCAAATTAAATATTATTTTACAATTAGCTTACATATTTTTTAACTTTTGATTTCAGTATTTTTATTTATTTATTTAACTGTTCTGACATTCATTTTACAAAGACTGTTTGACTAATACCATCCGTGATTTTATTTCTTTTTAAAATTCAGAACTTTAACTGTTTGGTGTGGTGTTACTATACAATTATATAAAAAAATGTAAAAAAATAAATAGATATTAGCTTAACAAACACATTTATATATTTACATTATTTATATTTGCTGTTGTCTGCCTGTTATTCTTGTGTGTTGTATAAAAAGAAAATACATGCATATCAGTCTTGTGACTTTAAATCATTACTCTTATTAACTATTTTTATTTAATTTTTATATACAAGAACTGTTTTGTTTACCTTTTGACTATGCTATGAGAATGTCAGTCATATGCTCTACTTTACTGTAGTACTGATAAATACATTGCTTTAATTGAATGGAAGTTTTAAACATTTGAGAATGATTTGTATTTCACCATCCTACCATGTAAGCTTAACCATTTTCAAAACACAAACATATTATAAAATATATTTCTTTTGTACAGATCAGCTGTAGTTTCCTACTCTTTCCCAATGTATGTAGGAAGTCAGTCTCTGTCAGTTCAGCTAATCTATTTTCTTCATCTTGTAACTGTTGTTTAAGAGTCTCCTGTAATATTGCATGATCTTTCTGACACTTTTTTGTAAGCTGTTCTGCTGAATTTGAAACTCCTATGCACTTTTGAAAAAATGTTTGTATAACTTGTCTAAACTTCCTGAACTCATTGTGTCTCTTTTTTAGAAGTTTACTACATTTTTTTGTAACAAAATGTGCTAAGGGTTCTTTCAGTAACTGATTTGACTCGCATGTGGTGACAGGACATAACTGTTCAACATCTGAATATAATGGAAGCACTTTAGCCTTAGTTGATTCTTTATCATGAACAGATCTGTCTTCACAGTCTATTATTTTAGCAACATCATGTAATACTTTTTTATGACATAATACACAAAATGCAGTTTTTGTTGAATCACACAATAAACATTTGTCATATTTCACATAGTTTTCTTTGAGATACTAGTCAAATATTGTAATACATTTGCATAATGCCTTACTATCAACCTGCCCTACTAAGGTTTTACATTTACTAATATGCTGTGTATACTAACATTGCAATTTACTATTCATACTGTCTAATAATATACAAACTGTCTAAGAATATACAAACTATGTAAGAATATACAAACTGTTTAACATCATCCGCACTAAATATGTGACACAGAAAAAAGTCTTACCAGTTAGCAAGAAAACAGGTGATCAGGCTGTTGTTGCTGATGGCTAGAAATTTTTCAGAGTCACTTGAGAAGCTGGGAAAGCACAACAGGCAGTGGACTGTTGGGCTAGTGGATATCCCCTTTTCTTTAGTGAAATTATGGCACTGCGGCTGGAACTTCTGTCTCACTCCGGATGTAGATGTCTAAAAAACTTTACTACTGCAAGCTGCATAAACTGGAATACTTCTGTTCAGAATTGACACATACGTACAAATGTTAGTTACTGCAATTTAACTGAAGTAACCCTCTGCAGGGCTTACCATCACTCCCCCTGTGTTTGAATGCAGATTATAGGTTCAAATGCAGGTATTAGGTTCAAACGCAGATTTTAGGTTCAAATGCAGGCTAGCTTGCCATTGAAAAATTATATGGTGCTAGTCACTCGGCTGGCTCATCATTGAAAAAATATATTGAGCTCTGCTTACTGCTTCTTACTGCTTGCTCTTGCTGTGGGATTTGAAGTCTTCTAAAGACACTCAGTCTTGCTGGCTGGATTCTGCTAAAATTCAAAGTCTGGTTATATTTGCATTCACAGTCTGTCACATACAGAAACTTGCAGAATATACACTGATGAGAGAATGTACTTTGCAGCACCTGTCTTTAAGAGCAGTAACCAATAACTTTTATAATAAACCAAACTGGACAAACGTTACAGCTTAAAAGTACTGTTCCAACTTTACTTCTCGTATAGTACAGATGATGTGAGAGATAACCATTTACCTTAGGACTTGTGTCCTTACCATACCTCTAACATAACTAGATTTAATACAGACTTTTTATACATATTTTAGTTAAACACACACCCTCTTGGTTTTGGAAAGATACTGGCTTGATGACGCAAATGCTAACACATCTGTTCTTGTGCAAATGCTGATAAGTAAACTGTCTTCAAGAAAACGCCTTGTGGATTAGAAAAGCACATTTTTAAACTTTCTTAGAAAAGCATGTCCTGTTGTCCAGTGAAAGCAGATGACATTCTTGTCATGTCTGTAAGAAGTTCAGCTTTCTTGATGTGTGTAATACACTCATAAGTAAGTTCCTTATTTTTTTAAGCCACAGTCATTTAGTATGGTTGCTGATCACATATTACTAAACTCTGTTTCTGCATTTAAGCAAGCTTTTTCTTTCAGCATATTTACAACAGAATTAATTTCAACCTTAAATTCATAATATCTAACAGGGACCACAGAAGCACATAGCCGGGTGGTACCAGTTACATTTTCAGTTGTGGTAAGGCCTTACATTCATTTACTTTCTGCCTGTACTTTGGACAGCATAAGAAGCAGCACCTTCTTTGGTGGAGTCGTACATTTGGAACAACCTCCAAATTTTAATTGCTACTGGTTCAGAATCAAGTAGGCCAGCTTCACCAAGCACATCTTCACTTCCTTCATTTATGTTGACTGCAGTTAAGCCCTTTTCACATGATACAGCTGTGCTAAGCAGATTAAGTACTGACCATCCGGCAAATAAACCCAAAACTCATACTTGTGCTCCTTCCACTCAGATATGGCTAGAAACTGTCAGATGTGTTTGGGTTTGCCTGCAGGGATGTGGAATTCAATACCTGCTTCATGCAACTGCAGACATTTTGAGAAACTTCTATATGTAGAGCATGATCTCACAACAGCATTGGCCCATTTATCAACCTTGAAACTCACTTGATTTCCATGCATAGAAATCTTAACTTTCCACTGTTTCTACATCTGACCCACAAGCAACTGAACTCAGGAAAAACACCTTCTGAACATAATTTTTCTGACTTATTTTTGGTGGTTGGCTCTTTAATCAACTTTGCTTTACAAATGACAGCAAAATGCCCCCCCACCTACATTTGTAACATATTCTGCCAAGTACATCACATTACCTTCACCCAGCATGAAAATGATCACACTGTGCAACTGGAAAAAAAAAAAACTTACATTCATTCGATTTTCATGCCGTAATTTTTTTAACCAGAATTGTGTCCATTTTTTATCCTGCCGTTAAGTTTGCATTTTTACCTCAGATATTTTGCCTTTTCACTAATTTTGCATCACTGGTGATTTGTATTACTTTAGAGGAAGTTAGATTAACTTCAAGTAATTTCATCAGCCATCCCCTTCACAATTCTGTCTCTTATTTATTATTTTGTGACATTAAACTCACAATTTTTTGATATTTCATTTAATACTATCGTTTTATAAAAGCATTCACCCTTGGCTTGTATTTGTACACATCTGTGAAAGCATGCCTTTTATGTATTAATTTTCATTTTGATATAAAATGTTCATGGAGTTTATTAGTCAGTGACTCGTATGTAATACTTTGGCCCTCTGAGAAAGAAAGGAACTTTATATGGCTTCTTCCTCATGACTCATAGAATACACTATGGTATTTGCCTGGATTATATCTGTTTCATTAACTTATTTGGTTGTCATTTAAAGTTGTCGGAACCATTATTTCCTGACAGGCTATCCAAAGGATTTTTCAGAAGTCAAATGGCACTAGTTGGTTATATTTCATCATTATCATAGGAATTCGGCAATACAAAGAAATGGTACAAACCCAAAAAGAACCTTCGACTAAAGGACTGGCATCTAACAGAATCCCAAATATCCAGCAACTCACATGAGAACTCCATATATTCAGTAAGCATAGCTAAACTATTGAACAGCATTTTCATGGATCATGGGAGGTTACTAGGCTAATGGCCCTCGGGCCCTTACAAGCCTAGCCAAGAGTTTATCCCCAAAAAAGAAAGCACAGTCAGCACCTGTCACCCCTGTCAATGAGGGACTAAGGTGGAACCCCTAGGACAAATTTTTGGTTTCCCAACCACTCATCAAGGTTGCGCTTGAAGAGGGTCAGCATGCTACTCTGTTTGACATGTGTGGGAAGTCTATTCCAGAGATGGAGCAGCCTCTGGGAGACAAACCTGTCTCTCAGGCAGGTTTTGTTGATGTCACATATTAGATTTAGGCCTATTGAGTGGGTAATGCATGAGGAGTTAGACTTATGGATATGGAGCATCTCTAGTAGGACAGAGTCCGATACTGCCTTGTAGGTGAGACACAGATCACCTCTGAGCAATCTGTATGATACTGAGTAGAGTCATAGTGATTTAAGCCTCTCAGCATAGGACAGGTGTTGGAGGCTATGTATTCTCTTTGTGAGGTATTTCTGTGACCTTTCCAGCTGGCGCAAGTGTTTGGAGAGGTACATACCAAACATTTTCTTCACTTTCAAACAACCTCCCTGTTTTTAATGTCAACCTCAAACTACATCTAAGTCATACTAGAATCTGTAAATGTTCTGAATCACCGGGATAAAAATACCCAGATATTCAAAATTATTTATTAAGAAGTAAGACAATCTTTTTTCTCAACTGGATGCTAGTCTCACTGAAGTAAGTTTATATCACTCCTCTGACACCAACAGGCATCGTATCAACATGAATATAACTTCCAAATTGTTCATACTCCTAACTGCTTAGTGATGTCACTTGTTGGAAATTACTGCACTTTATATTTTTGTATGAAATTTACTGTTTATTCTTCTTTTAATGAATTTCAATATTTCTATACCCTTCCTTAAGAGTTTGTTTAAACATTGTTATATTATACAGCTACTACTTCTTAAGAGCTTTTCTCCGCAGGCCTATACAGAAAAAAAAAGGCATTGTAACCAGTCTGACGTGCCAGTAAAAAAATCAATCACTCAATCAATCAAGGGTGCTGGCAGAAATTGGGCTACTGTTGACCGAAGGATGAGAAGAGGGGAAAGGCATGGCCGAAGGCAGGAAGAGAGCAGAAAGGCTAGGACTGTGGTAGTGAGGGTCGGAACTTTGAATGTTGGCAGTATGACTGGTATAGGGAGAGAGCTAGCAGATATGATAGAAGGAAGGTTGGTATATTGTGTGTGCAAGAGACCAGATGGAAGGGGAGTAAGGCTAGGTGTATCGGAGGAGAGTTCAAATTATTTTATCATGGTGTGGATGGGAGGAGAAATGGCGTAGGAGTTATCCTGAAGGAACAGTATGCTAATAGTGTTTTGGAGGTGAAAAGAGTGTCGGATAGAGTGATGTTTATGAAGCTGGAAATTGATGGTGTAATGATGAATGTTGTTAGTGCATATGCTCCACAAGTTGGGTGTGCAATGGATGAGAAAGGAAAATTTTGGAGCGAGTTGGATGAAGTGGTGATGACTGTGCCCAAGGGTGAGAGAGTGGTGATTGGAGCAGATTTCAGTGGGCATGTTGGTGAAGGGAACCGAGGGGATGAGGAAGTGATGGGTAGGTATGGTTTTAAGCAAAAGAATGCAGAAGGTCAGATGGTAGTTGATTTTGCAAAAAGGATGGACATGGCTGTGGTGAATATATATTTTAACAAGAGGGAGGAGCATAGGGTGACATACAAGAGTGGAGCAAGATGCACACAGGTGGATTATATCTTATGTAGGAGGGCCAGTTTGAAGGAGATTGGCGATTGTAAAGTGGTGACCGGGGAAAGTGTAGTTAGCATAGGATGGTGGTTTGTAGGATGACATTGGTGATCAAGAAGAGGAAGGGGAGTGTAAAGGCAGCACCAAGGATCAAATGGATGACATTGGTGATCAAGAAGAGGAAGAGGAGTGTAAAGGCAGCACCAAGGATCAAATGGTGGAAATTGAAAAAGAGTAATTGTGAGGTGGAGTTCAGGGAAGAGTTAAGACAGGCACTAGTTGGCAGTGAAGAGTTACCAAATAGCTGGGTAATTACAGCAGAGCTAGTAAGGGAGACGGCTAGAAAGGTGCTTGGTATGACATCTGGACAGAGGAAGGACGACAAGGAGACATGGTGGTGGAATGAGGAAGTACAGGAGGGTATACAGAGAAAGAGGTTGGCAAAGAAGAAGTGGGATTGTCAGAGATATGAAGAAAGTAGACAGGAGTATAAGGAGATGAGGTGTATGGCAAAGAGAGAGGTGGTGAAGGCTAAGAATAAGGCATATGAAGAGTTGTATGAAAGGTTGGACACTAAGGAGGGAGAAAAGGACCTGTACTGATTGGCTAGACAGAGGGATCGAGCTAGGAAAGATGTGCAGCAGGTAAAGGTGATAAAGGATAATGAGGGAAACATACTTACAAGCGAGGAGAGTGTGTTGAGCAGATGGAAGGAGTACTTTGAGGGGTTGATGAATGAAGAGAATGAGAGGGAGAGAAGGTTGTATGATGTAGGGATAGTGAATCATGAAGTACAATGGATTAACAGGGAGGAAGTAAGGATAGCTGTGAAGAGGATGAAGAATGGAAAGGCTGATGGCCCAGATGACATACCTGTGGAATCATGGAGGTGTTTAGGTGAAATGGCAGTGGAGTTTTTAACCAGATTGTTTAATGAAATCTTAGAAAGTGAGTGGATGCCTGAGAAATGGAGAAAGTGTTTTGGTACTGATTTTTAAGAATAAGGGTGATGTGTAGAGCTGTAGTAACTACAGAGGGATTAAATTGATCAGTCACAGCATGAAGTTATGGGAAAGAGTAGTGGAAGCTAGGTTAAGAAGGGACGTGATGATTAATGATCAGCTGTATGGTTTCATGCTGGGAAAGAGCACTACAGATGTGATGTTTGCTCTGAGAGTGTTGATGGAGAAGTACAGAGAAGGTCAGAAGGAGTTGCCTTGTGTTTTTGTAGACTTAGAGAAAGCATATGACAGTGTGCCTAGAGAGCAGTTGTGGTGTTGTATGAGGAAGTCGGGAGTGTCTAAGAAGACTAAGACTGGTACAGAATATGTACAAGGGTAGTATGACAGTGGTGAGGTCTGCGGTGGGAGTGATGGATGCGTCTAAGGTGGAAGTGGGATTACATCAAGGATCAGCTCTGAGCCCTTTCTTATTTGCAGTTTTGATGGACAGGTTGACAGACAAGATCAGGCAGGAGTCCCCGTGAACTATGATGTTTGCAGACGACATTGTGATCTGTAGTGAGAGTAGGGAACAGGTGGAGGAGGCCCTGGAGAGATGGAGATATGCTCTAAAGAAAAGAGGAATGAAGGTCAGCAGGACTAAGACAGAATATATGTGTGTGAATGAGAGGGAGGATAGAGGAATGGTGAGGATGCAAGGAGTAGAGGTGGCAAAAGTGGATGAGTTTAAATACTTGGGATCAATAGTTTAGAGTAATGGTGAGTGTGGAAGAGAGGTGAAGAAGAGAGTACAGGCAGGATGGAGTGGGTAGAGAAGAGTGTCAGGAGTGATTTGTGATAGATGAGTACCAGTAAGAGTGAAAGGGAAGGTCTACAAGAGGGCAGTGAGACCAGCTATGTTACATGGGTTGGAGACAGTGGCATTGACAAAAAGGCAGGAGTTAGAGCTGGAAGTGGCAGAGTTAAAGATGTTAAGATTTGCACTGGGTGTGACGAGGGTGGACAAGATTAGGAATAAGTATATTAGAGGGTCAGCCCAGGTTGGAAGGTTTGGAAACAACCAGAGAGGCAAGATTACATTGGTTTGGACATGTGCTGAGGAGGGATGCTGTGTATATTGGGAAAAAGATGCTAAGGATGAAGTTACCAGGTAACAGGAAAAGAGGAAGGCCTAAGATAAGGTTTATGGATGTGGTGAGAGAGGACATGCAGGTGGTTGGTGTGACAGAGCAAGATGCAGAGGATAGGAAGAAATGGAAACAGATGATCCGCTGTGGCGACCCCTAACAGGAACAGCCAAAAGAAGATGATGAATCTATAACAAGTAAATAAAAAAAAAAAACATTCAGAAATAAATGGTTTCATTTTGGTAAAATGATAACATTGTGAGGTAAAATGGCTTTTCATCAGTATGGTAATAAACTCTGAGATTCACAGATTCATTTCAGGTAGTCTGGTATAGTTTTACAACTAGTAAACCATTTTTTTGTTTCCATTCATCAAGAATGTACTGGTTCTTACACCATGTCTGAGTGTACACAAATTGGTTACCCAGTAATAATCATTGGTAGTCTTAGAAATGTCAGGATATACTATAATTTTGGTTAAATAGTTAACTTTTGTTATCTACAACATGACAACTCTACAAAAACAATGGTTAGTTAGACCTTCATTCATCTCAAACACACTATTCTAGGCTTTCAAATGCACTACTTTGCGGAATATGTACACTGTTAAAATGGCAGTGAAGTACAAATAGTCTTAATGCGGCAACGCTTACAGTACTTATTCACAAGCCCGTGTTTGCTTTTGTTTCCCACCTTTCCTGTAACTAGTCTAGTCCAGATACAGATTTGCTCTATCCAAGACTGTTTGTAAGCTTCTGAGCCCTCCAAGCCTGTCTGTGTTGGAGGAAAGCATTCTAGCTTATCAGTGAGAGTGGTAAGCAAAAGGTAGCATATCTACCACGAGATCCAGGTACAAATTCTTAGTTTTACCACTTGAATTTGCTTATTCGTGCTCAGCAATTGTTCAGAACTTGTTGCTAGCAGTAAAAAAGCTGCAAATGACTGCAGCACTCAACCTCCCTCTTTACCTAGAGGAAAACGTTTTTTGTACTTACTTTCCTCACTTGCTTAGAGAAAAACAGCTCTATACTCACTTTCCTCACTTGTTATTCAGGCATGTCCAAGGGTCAGCTCCCAGTGTTCTCTCCTGTCTATCTGATGAATCTGGGTATCTTGAGGTAATGTAGGACTTGCCTCATGTACACAGACAACCCTCTCCTCCTACCACCCAACACCACAACCTTTGAGAGATGCACTTATCTAGCCAAACTGGAGGTAAAGCTCTCCCCAACCAAGATTGAACTTCAGTCAAGAGGAGAAGGTAAACACTTGAACCACACCACACTAATCACATAGTCCCACTAAACCTACACCACAAAAATCCACACATAGAAATACAAACACAATCACAGAAGCTCTCAATAATAATCTGCTCAAGCAACAGAGACCTCCAAAACAGAAACGCAAGCAACCTCCACCCCCAACGCAACCCAAATGACACATAGCCCACAGACTCAGTGTGCCAATAAACTACAGCCCATAAGGCAAACCAACGTACCCAACACACTAGTCATAGGTGACTCTGTAGTCAGGCACAATGATGTCCCACTCACCAGGCTAAACAAGGAGAAGGCTACTGTCAGCTGCCTATCGGGTGCCAGGATCCACCACATAACCCACACACTCAGGTCACTCCACAACAAGTACAAATATGACTCTGTCGTTGTCCATGTTGGTGTGAATGACCTGAGACGTACCTCCCCAGACTGCATAAAAAGAGACATGGAAGAGGTCTCTGATCTTGTAGCCCAGGCAGGTATGACCCTAACCCTGAGTCCTGCCATCGCCCAGAATGATGCCGCAATACAAGGACAAAATGATTGACTTCAACAATTGCCTAAGCTCCTGATGTCACTCTAAAGGGATCCAGTATCTATCTGCCTGGGATGACATGGTCGACAGACCATGATGCTTTGCCTGCGATGTCCTGCACCTGTCGCCCCTGGGATTCCGGATACTAGCTTAGGCTCTTGCCGCCCCTATAGTGCCTTTTTTAGGCAAGGTTCAAATCACAAATTCACCACCGTACAGGAACAGGCAAGCAAAAACTGAGGGTAATGCTACTCAGTGCTAGAAGTCTAAATCTCAAAATGCACTCACTCGAGGAACTCCTTAAAATGGAGAGCATCGATGTCTGTGCAGTGACTGAGACCTGGTTCAAGGCTCCAGAGAGCACCTTTGCATTACCAGGCTATAACTCATACCATACTTTTCAGCCATCTAACCTGGACCAGAACACCAAAGTCAGAGGTGTGTTCATATTCATTAGGATATCCACACCTCCAGGCTAGTTGAGCAGCATAATGAATCCGAGGTTATCCAAGTGCAACTAACTCTGGGCAAAACTGCAATCCAAATTGTAGCTAGTTACAGATCCCCCACCATGCCCCAGGATTCCCACTTCTCTTTTCTTGATATACTGGAAAATATTAGGGTTCAACCAAACACCCTAATAATGGGCAATTTCAACTACCCCACCATTAATAGGGAAAACTACTCCTGTACCAACCCCTTCGCTCAACGCTTTCTGGAATTCATAAATTCCAATGCCCTGGATCAATTTATCCACACCCCCACCAGGGACAACAATATCCTAGACCTAGTCATTACCAACATGAGTGACTGGGGTTCCACACCTGAAGTCAACTCCTCGTTGGTCAGATCCGATCATAAGCTAATCACCCTAGATATCTGCATCCCGCCTCTACCCACCATTAAGGAAACCATGATAAAAAATGTTTCCAAAGCCAACTTCTTGCTTCTTAAGACAGAAGTGGTGAACTTCATGACACCAATGCAGATGGACAATGCAGTTAAGACTGCTGAATCCTACACAAATGCACTCTATAAGCACTTACATGAGTGCATGGATCGTGCTATCCCAAACTGAACCAAGATGCGCTCCTCCAAAAAAAGGAATCCAATCTGGTGGTCCCCTACCATAAGCAAACTCTACAACAGAAGAAAGAAACTGTTGCAAAAGAGAGTAAAATCCCATGAGTGGAGGAGCTCCTTGGTCAGCCTCAGTAAGAAGCCGAGATCCCTTATAAGATCCTCCAAAGCTAGCTACGAAAACAAAATTGCGACTGATTTTAAGGGCAACCACAAAGCATTCTATAGCTATGTCAAGAATCTCAATGGCAACACCTAGAAATGCTCTGAGTTACAGCACAACAGCATGAAAATTACAGAACCAACTGATATTGACAACATCCTGGCAGATAGGTTCACTGCTAACTTTACCCTCCTCTCACCCCCTAAAAGGACCCATAATCTATACAGGAAGAGTGCAGAGTCCTTGTAATCACATCTATGCAGGTAAAAGCTGCACTCTCTGAAACCAAAAACACAGCATCCATGTGACCGGACAACATCCCAGGCTGCATTTTACACGAACTTCAGAGCGAACTGGCTCCCCACCTAAGCAACATGTTCAATCATAGTCTCACATCAGGCTTTGTGCCCACTGAATGGCGCACAGCAACAGTTAGCCAGTCCACAAAGGGGGAGCCACCACTGATCCTGGGAACTATCGCCCTATTAGCCTGACGAGCCTGGTCTGCAAGGCCATGGAATGTATCATCATGGAACTCATAAACAAAGACATTGGTAACCTCCAAACTCTGGACATCACCCAGTTCGGGTTTGTGAAAGGCAGATCATGCCTTCTGAGCAGTCCCCAAAGCCGTAAACGAGGGTAAAGTGGTTCACACAGCCTATCTTGACCTCACCAAGACTTTCAACACCATCCCCCATTCTGGAATTATACCTAAACTCACTAAACTAGGTATAAATTTCTATGTCACAAGATGGGTTGCCAACTGGCTCACTGACAGAACCCACACTGTAAAAGTTGCAGATTCCAAATCTGACTTCAAACCAGTGACAAGTGGAGTTACCACAGGGTTCAGTCCTGGGACCTCTCCTGTTTAGTGTCTACTCCTCTGAAGCACACAGAAGGCCTCTGGCTAACGTATTTCACAAATGACTGCAAACTAGAGCCATAGTCGAGTCCCCAAATGATGTGGACATCCTACAGAAGGGCCTCACTGAGACAGATGCCTGGTGTCAGATTCATGGCCTCAAGCTCAATGCCAAAAAGTGCATTGTCATCCCCTTTGGTAAAAACTCTGTACCCATGAACTACCATATAAACGGCAGTCTACGTAATGGCAAATGTGTGATAAGAGACCTTGGGATCCAGGTGGACAGTAGTCTCTCCTTTGATAATTATATCACCACAGTACTCAGGAAATCCTTCTATGTGGCACACCTCATCGCAAAAGCGTTCTCATCCAGGATAAAAGAGGTAATTGTTCCCCTCTACTCGGCACTCATTAGACCCATTGTAGAGTACAACGCCCCTTTTGGAATGTATCTCACAAGACATCTGCAGCAGCTGGAAAGGCCACAGAAGTACCTCACAAAGAGGATTACTGGCCTCAAACAGATGCCCTACACTGACCATCTCAAAAAACTCCAGCTTTACTCTGTAGCATATCACCTACTCTGAGAGAAGATCTCTGCCTAACATATAGCTATGTTAAACCCATAGCTCTTGGACATGCTACATCTAAAGAAATCCCAATCCCTCCAAGCTACACACTCTAGGGGACCTAAACCTTGTCACCACAATAAACAGGACAAGCTGGAGGGATAGATTCCTGTTCCAGAGACTTCCTATACTCTGGAACAAGCTACCCATCTATCTGTCAAAGTTCAACATTAGCACTCTTCAAGAAAAATCTTGATGATTGGATGGGAAATGGGAAGTACACCCTGGGGATCACTTCTGTGGCTCTGCTGAACAGGGGCACAGGAAATTAACTTTCTTGGGTGGAGTAAGCCAGGGAACCTTGTTGGCTAGGCTTACTTAGGCCCTTGGGCCGATAGCCTAGTACCTACCTATGAACAACATATAAGCACACTCTAGCAGCTTTATTTCACTTATCACAATTTAGATATTCCTTATACTGCCTGTGTTGTTAAAAAAATTATAGAAGGAATGAGCAACTAGCAAAAAGATTGCTTGTTTATTTTGTGTCCCTTAACCAAGAGATTTTTGTTTTTCACCCACACCCCAGACTTAACTTAAAATTAAAAACTGAATGCAAGTCTGGGACACAGTACTACTGTAAATGATTAGTAGCAGTGGGAGAAGGTAGGAAAACCAAGGTAGTACATACCCAAAACAGGGTTTACCGGACAGTTATACAAGTTGTAGCCCACACAGGTCAGGCTCACTAAGAGGCTGGCTTCTGAATATAATTCATTATTGGTGAATTACAAAAAACAAAAAAAAAAAACACTAATGCAGTTTGGGGGATATTATTATTACTAAAGCATAGCCCTGTCCTACATGCATGCACCGATTGAGAGGTACTTTTCCGTTAACCCCCCTACCAATTCACGCTACTCTATTTTGCCAGGATTTCAGTGTGTGGTTTGCCGGTATTTCAGTTTCTGTGTGACAAGTACATGTGTAAAAATTACAAACTAGTTTCTCTAGTGATGTTAGGTGTACAGTACCGTGTTGTCATAGCAGAAGTACATGAAGTCCACCCTTAAAGCCCTACCACTTGCTGGAAGTTTTCTTTACACATAATTCACCCAGAAGCAAATAACATTTTCTTAAGGCATATTGCACACATACAAGTTCCCCCTTTTTCTTTCAGTTTACAAGCACGTGAAACATTAATCAAAGCTGTGGTTTTATCTCATGTGATCACACTTGTGAATATTATGACTGCCATGGATGTTATGCTGTGGGGTTTGCCAAGAGATGAAGAAGCAGCTATTAAATTTCTTCAAGAAAAAGGTATTCTGCACAAAGAGAGATTGTGTTCCAATAATCCCTTGATGAAATTGAAATGTACCTCTAACCCCAACTGACTATGCAGCTTTCATTCCTGCCATGAAGGGAAAGGTGTCCGAACACACTCATGGTTTTATGGATCCTGCATCCCTTTTGTAACTGCCATTCGTTTTATTTATCTATAGTGTCTGGAGTTGACATCTGTTGAGTTCCAACAAGCACAGCTTCAACTTAATCACAACACAATGGTGGATTGGATTAATTACGTCAGAGAGGTATGTGCCAATTCTTTGTTATGTCATCCCAGTGTGAAAATAGGTGGCCCAGACAGAGTGGTGAAGATTGATGAAAGCTTATTCACCCGGACAAAAGGTAATGTAGGTCAGGTTCTTCCCCCACAATGGGTCATTGGAGGTGTGTGTTGGGAAACTAATGAATGCTTCCTTGTTGCTGTTTCTAATAGAGCCGCAAAAGCATTACTGTTCGCAATACAGAACAATGTAAAAGATGGAAGCACTATATTCTCGGACTGCTGGAGAGGGAATCATTCCGAGGAACTGGAAGTGGCTGGATATCAGCATTTCACCATGAATCACTCCTATAATTTTGTTGATCCAGACACTGGGTGTCATACCCAAAAAGTGGAGCACTTGTGGGGTACTGCAAAGTGGCACAATAAATGCTACAGAGGTACTGCTCACCAACATTTACAGTCTTATTTGATTGAATTCATGTGGCGTCGCATGCATGGCAAAGGAAAAATGTTATCTGCTATTTTAAATGCGATTGTTACTTTCATGCCTGCTAGTTAGTGTTACACTACTTTCTTTGGACACTGCAGTGTTTACTTACTACTGCTGTGATCCCTGTTCAATGTGTTAACAAAGTTTACATGTGCTTCTGATCCCTGTTCCATTCATTACATGTGATTGCTGTTACTGTCTTACATTAATTAAATGTGTTACATACACGAAAATCATAATTATTCCTTCTTCGTGTACTTTTAACATCAAACATTTGTCAGTCCTGTATGAATGAGTACATACTGGCAAAACACAGCAGCACCAGCAGTGTGAAGACATGGTAGGGGTTTAACGGAAAAGTACCGAATGAGATATAAACCAAATGTGTAATTTATTTCCTTATATTGGATAAAAAAAAAAAACTGAAATATTTGCATCATGTTATAATAGCTGAAAAATACCCAAGTGAAAAAGGAGAAATAAAGGAAAGGAACCAAAGGACAAACAGACTGGGTCACATCTAAGCAGCTTTAAACAGGAAACCACTAGAACTCAAAAACAGAGATGATACAAATACAGTGCAGAAAAAAGTGGTTGAGAAAGAACTTAATGTAAACTATTAAAGCTACAAAGTGGCTTGAGTCCAGTCTGAATGTTCTGAAGGAAAGTTTGTTTGTGTCTTTCGGCTTTTCCAGGTTAGGGGTCACCACAGCAGAACTCCAGTCCGCTGATGATTGGCAGTAGAGTTTTATGTGCTGGCTTGCTGGGCCTAACGCACAACCTTCAATGAAGGAACACCCGTTCATGCATGTCGCCACACAGAAGACGCTCTAACTGAGAATCGAATGGGCAACGTCTAACTGTGAGGCGACAACGCTACCACAGCACCATCACCAGAATTATGAAACAAGTGCAGCATATTTGGACAAATAACAAAGTCAGCTTAAAAAGAAGCTGAAAGTGAGAATATCCAGTCCACATACTGGACGAAAAAGGAGAATAAGCTGAGAGAGAGAGAGGCAACTGATTCAGGAAACAGAATAGTGAGCAGTTGACAGCAGAAGGCAAGAAAAGCGTCTTAAGTTAGGTGGGAAGGGTAAACTGAAACAGTAATACAAACTGTTTTATTTGCAATGGATTATATAGAGAGCAACCTACATCAAGTTCAGAACTATTCATTGCATGACATTTGAAAAAGCTGTGCAATAAATGAAAGAATGGCAGTAAAAATTGTGAGTAACTGCACTCTGAACATTAGACCATATGCGTTTGAAAGATAAAAAGTAACTTATCTGATGTACAGGAATTCTTGAAAAAGCAACTGAAGTCATGCAGGAGACTGTGTGCATCTGAAACACAAAAAATGACCTTATCTGATGTACTAAAATTCTGAAACATTCTTGTGAGGTTTTTTTGTTAATGTATCTTGATTTGAGAGTTACCTGAAATCCTCTTTACATTCTTTGGAATTTTTTTTAGGTAAACAGACTGATTATGAAGGGAAATTTACAGTGTATGCTTGGCCCAAGAGCATGTTAACTTCACACCTTTAAATGGCAAACAGCTTCGTGGTAACAGGGGTGCAGTTGCTGAAAAGTATTTAAAAGCCAACTTTGCTAAGTCAATGGCCAATATTCTTATGTTTTAACATTTATCAAATAAACTATTATCAGCCATTGTGAGCAGTGGTGTTTAAAGACAGTAGATCATTTTTATTGAAACATTTTTTTAATAATCATAAAAAAGAAGTACTCACAATAAAGTTCCATCTGTGTTGTCCATTTTCATTCTTCCTCAACCTACGAGTTTCGGATCCAATCCCTTGGATCTGACTCAGCTGTTGCAAATGCTGATGGTAACCAAAAAACTCTCGAGCTTCTCCCTTACCTATAATGCACCCTTCCTAATTACCTAATTACTTCAGATCTTGTTTGCTAATAGAAGTAAAATAAAATCTCAGAAGGATCCAGGGAGACTATATCCGGAGCTCAGTATAAGGGAAGTGCCAACCTAAGAAAACTTGCTCTTCTAGGCGTTCAAAGGTAGGGGGCTGGTGGGTTGGGAGTTGAAGAAGAATGAAAATGGACAACACAGATGTAACATTCTGGTGAGTACATAACTTCTTTATCTAATGTTGTCTATTTTCATTCTGTCGTCAACTTATAAGACAGCATCCCTAACTACCTTAGATCCAGGTGGACTCAAGGAAAGATGTTTCTCAGCACAATTGAACTGAATGATGCTCTACCCATGGAGACCAGATCCAATTTGTAGTGAATAACAAAGGTATGGGGAGTAGCCCAAGTTGCTGCTACACAAATGTCTTCCATAGAACTTCTAGACTGGAAGATGGATGAAGTTGCCATTGATCTAGTAGAATGAGCTCATAAAGGTTTTGGTAAGGCAATGCCCAATCAATCATAAGTGAAAGAAATACAATTGGTGAGCCATCTGGACAAGGTTACTTGGGTAATTAGTTTACCCAGTTTAATATCTGAGAAGGAAACAAATAATTGGTCAGATTTCCTGATCTCTTTGCTTCTATGAAGGTAAAAAAACAAACAGTTGTCTGTAAACAGGTAATAAATATAACAAGTCTTCACCTTTGTTCTCAAATTTTGGATAAAATACTGGTAAATTTATGGACTGATTGATATTTGCCTCTAATACTACTTTTTGTAAAAAGGGTGGATTAGTACGGAGAGATACTCTGTGAAAAATCAAATATGGTGGTTGGGGAAGAAAAGACTTGAATCTCTGAAATTCTTCTTGCAGAAGTTATGGCCACCAAGAAGATAGTCTTCTAGATAATGACCCTTCTTTGAAAAGTTGGGCAGCCAAGAATATCGTGAGTAGGAGCAGAGAATGGATCAATGTTATTTTGTAGTGCCCAGTGAACAAATCTTTTTCATATACAGGAGGATATATTGCATGTAGATGGGTTATGAGCAGACAGGAGTATGTGTCAGACTGGAGAAGAGAGCATAGGTTGTCTGGCTATTAATGGAGTTGGAGAAACTAGGCAGTCAGCCTGAGATTGGGCAGATCTGAACGAATCATGCCGAATGAGACAGGAGGTCTGGAGTTGGATCCAGACTCCATGGCTGGTGAAGTAAGAGAGGCCAGATGAAGGAGAAGTAAATCTGTCGAGGCCAATAAGGTGCAATGAGGATTACTTTGCTCTGCAGTCTGCCTGCTTTATGCAGAAGTTTTGGGATTAATGAAGTTGGGGGAAGACATATAAGAGACCAGAAGGCCAATGCATCCCTCTGTGACTCCCCACTTGGGGGGGATCAGAGCATAGTATTTGCTACACTTTGTTTAGAAGGGAGGCAAAAAGATCACAGCAATGCTGACCCCATTGATGGAATATCCTTTCCATCACATTTTCATTGAGGGACCATTTCTGGAGTAGGAGAATGCACCTACTCAATTTGACTGCTATCAAACTGGACTTCCATGAAATATGCATTGCTATGAGAAAGCAGTTGGATGAGATCTCCCATTGCCACACTTGGAGAACTTCTTGACATAAGGGGTAGGATGTGGTTCCTCCTTGTTTGCTGATGTACCAGACTACTGACATGTCTGTTTGAATTGTAGTTGTTCCTAAGGGAAGAGCATCTTTGAAAGCCTGCAACACACTGCTGTCATCTCTGGGACATTGATATGCAAGTTAGCCTTTATGGAGGACCAAGTGCCTTGGACTGTTTTGCCCAAAAAATGCCCCACCCTCACCCTAGCTGGGAAGCATCCATGGTTACTGTGGCCTTGGGCTGCAGGAGAACAAATGGATGACCTTGCAGTATCTGATCCAATTAAATCCACCATTTGAGATCTTTTTGTGCAATATTGGTGTTCCATTGGTGGCTAAAGGATAGACCATTGTGCTGATAACAGACATTGCAGAATTCTCATGTGAAATCTGGCCAGTGAGACTAATGTTATTGTTGGTGCCATGGATCCTACAATCTGAAGAACCAGTTGTGCAAAGATCTTAGTGCTGCAGATTATTTTTGTGACTTGTGATCTGAGTGCCTCCACTCTTAAAGGGGGGGGGGGTTAGGCAATTGTCTCTTTTGTGTTGAGAATTGCTCCTATAAAGTTTACATTTTGAGTAGGTTCCAGATAGGATTTCTCATAGTTTATAGGTATCCCTAGAAGTAAACACATCTGGAGAACATTCTCTTGCCTTCAGTAGTTGATGCCTGGTCGGGGTGGAAGCGAGCCAGTCATCTACATACAGAAACACCTGGAATCCATGCTGTCTCAAGTGAGCTGCTACTACTGCCATGCACTTGGTAAACATCCTGGGTACTGTGGTGAGACCAAAGTGTGGTACTCTGATCTGATAATGACTGGCTCCCATCTGGAGGCATAAGTGCCTCCTTGATCATTTGTTCATCTTTGTGATAATCCACATACTGAAAGACTATCAAGCACATCAAGTTGTCCTCTTCCAGAAATAGAAGAATGGACTGAACCATCTGGAACTTGTTTCATCGAACTGATTTGTTCAAGTTGCTGAGATCCAAGATTGGTCTCCAGTCCCCTGTTTTCTTTGGCACTAAAATTCTGGATCCTCTCTGGTCTGGTGGGATCTCCTGGATGACTTGTTTTTCTAGCAGCTTTTGTACCTGATTAGTTGCTTGTTCCCTCTGACTGGGTGGAACATCTGGGATTTTTTCTGCACTGGGGAGGAGGAAGGGAAAAGGGTTTAATACATCCTCTGGAAATGATCCTCTGAATCCAGGTATCTGATGTTATTTCCAGCCAGGCTCTCCATTGCAGGCACAGCAGACCTCCCATTGCCTTCAGTGGAGGGCAGTAGGCCCTCCATTCAGTAGCACTGGAAGGGTCTACCAAAGAATGTTTTTCTGGACCCTTGGTTTTGTGGACTTCCTCTGCAGAGAGGGTGGCATCTACCACTGGAGTACCCACCTCTGCCCCTGGGGGACCTTGTTCCATGTGTGTCTTGAAAAGACCCTTGGGATTTTCTGAACCACATTTTTCCACTCCTTTACTGATTCCTGAAGAAGGATCTCTGCAGAGTGGAGAAATGTACACCCTCTGCAGATAGGGTCTTCCAATCTTTCTCATACCAGGACAGTGTGCTTCTTACTTTAGGGCTGAATAAGGACATGCCATCAGAGGGAGCATTGATGAACATAGACTTGAAAGGCTCCACAAAGTCACACAGGCTCATCCAGGTGTGCGTCCTAATAGCAATGCCTGAACCTACTGTTCTACTCATTCCTTCGGCTAAATGTGAAATGAACCTCATAGAAGAGGTAGAAATAGACTGGAGGGTAGCCAACTGTGAAGTAACAGAGGCTCATTCTTCCTCAGAAACAGATCCTGAGAGGGTATCTGAAAGCTCTCTAATCAGATCCCTCTGTAACATAGTGAAGTTTGCCAGGTAGTTCAGACACCATAAGAAGGAGGTCGCTGAAGCATAGACACACTTCCTGAACCTATCTATCATCTGAGATCTCACTGAGGGAATGGCTAGAGGAACTTTCTTCAGCTAGTTCCTTCTTTGTGGCAGCTGCCACAACCATGGCATCCATAGCCACACCTTTTGTCCAAATTTGTTTGTCCTCAAGAACATTGATAATTTTGTCTTGTCTCTGGAGTATCAGCTCAGTAGTGTCAGCGAGCTTCCATGCCCACTGTGAGATCAACTCAATGAGCTCATCAGCAGGTGGAGTCACCCAGGAGGTAGACAGGTGGGTATAAATGCCTCCAGGAATATAGACTCCACAGATAAAAAATTATTGGGCTTACAGTCACCTCTGTGTTTGAGTATTTCCAGCATGTCTCCAAAGGAGACATCGTCAGCAGGAGACTTTGGGGACTCTTCACCGATATCAGAGTCTGTGTGTTCAGTGACAGATTCTTCCAAGGAATCCAACTGTTTCCTTTTGCACAACTTCTTTTTAGGGACCTCCTCAGTGGGATGCTCTGGGGAGGTATCAGAAGAAGTTGCAATGCCATTCTGGGAAGCCTGGGGTTTCAGCACTTGCTGTCCCAGTCGAGAAAAAGGTTGAGACTCTGTACACAGAGATGGCAAGGTTGGGGGCTGAAGATCCAAGGGGTAGGGGCCATCTGAGCTGCTGAAGCAGACTTTCCAAAACCTTAAAAGCTGACCTCCCCTGAGAGGGACAAGATTCTGGATCTGAGAGGGGGAGCCTCTGGATCCTAGTCCCTCCCTGCTCTAAGGATAATCCTCCTGAGATGTAAGCAGGAGTTGAGCTAACCCAAGCCGAAGTCCCTAGGTGTAGGGACAACTCTGAAAATTTCAGAGTTGATCCCAACACCTCTGAGCCAACCAGGCAGCTATGGCTCTGAGAGGTCTGTGTCTCCATCTGAACCAAAGACCTCAGAGCAAACGTCAAATCCAATGATAGAGTTATCTTCAGATCCGACGCTGATGGAGATGTTCATCGTGCATACAGCTGCAGTTATAACAGATGGATTCTCCTGCCGTCAGGCGGGTCCTCGGTCGGCTGAATTCCAAAGTCTAGGTCCAGCGTCGGTTGTCATCACTTCTTCCCTGACGTCAGAGCGACAGGGGTATAAAGGAACCAGCCGACGCCATTTTCTTCAGTCTTTCTTGCCGCGCGGTGCCCAAAGCAGAAGCAGTTCGCAAGTGCCGGTCGGCCAGCTCCTGAGATTACGAAAATTTGGAAACCGAAGTCTTCTTAAAAGCTAAGTACCCTGTTGGGGAAACTTTTCTTGCCTCAGACCGATGTCAGACAAAGTTAATAATTGTATTTCTTGTGGGAAGCAAATACCGCATAAGGATTTCCATTCCCTCTGTATACCTTGTTTAGGCCCAGACCACGATGTTTCGGTCTGTCGCTTTTGTGCTACATTCAACAAACGCACTATTAAGTGCCGGGCGGAGTTCGCCCAGCATTATTTTGGGAAAGCATTTAACTATACTATGTCGTCGGATACTCCGACTCTGGTTTTGTCTAAAAAACGCAAAGGCAAGGACTGCCACATGAGGTCCACGGCCTCTACCGACACCACGCCAAAGCCGACTACACGTGGTCCGGTTCTCAGCGAGGCGCCTACGCAGCCCCTGACTACCGACGACCTGTCTTTGACAGTGTCTCCTGTGCCCGAGGTCACAGGCTCCTCGGCCCACACCCCGACAACAGATACCGAAGCCACTCTTGGTGTTGAAACTCAGAATGTGGACAGGTCCACCTCCACTCAAGGTGTCTTCAGATCTTCCTCCTCTTTCTCCATCAAGGCTTTCACAAAGTCTAAAGCAACCATGCACTCTAAGAGACCAGCTACACAGGGCCCATCTCCAGGCCCTATGCCTAAGAAACAGATGCTTAAAATGGCTGAGGATTTAATTACTCTTATCAGAGGGTCTCAGCCTTCTCCGGACAAAAGGCCTAGAGTGGAGGAAGATTCCCCCTCCTCTGATCAGGGCTCCATTATTTCAGAGCACTCTGATGATCAGGAACATTCTTACTCCCCTTTTGAAGACTCTGATGCGGAGGAGTCCATCCCTTCTGTATCCCCCCCTGAGGATTACTCATTTGGGGAAACTTTACATACCTTAAGGGAACACTTCCACTGGGAAGGCCAGGATTATTCAGATTCCAAGAAAAGGCTCAGGGAATTTCTCTTGCTTCCTCAGCACAGGTCTCTGGCTATACCTCCTGTCTTGGACATCCTAGATGATGTTTACTCGGAGGCCTGCCTTAACCCGGACTCTCTACCTCCAGCTCCAGTTAAGCCGGACAGGTACTACAGGGTCCCTGACTCACACCAATTTCTATACAAAAGCCATGCTGCTGACCCAGAAACCATATCACAGGGCCCCAAGGGAGTTAAGGCCTCCATTGCTAAAAATCCATTGCCTTCCGAGAGAGATTCCAGATCCTTAGAAAGGTGGGGAAAAAAGGTGTATACCTTGGCTACCTTATCCATGAGGGCCTTAAACTGTCAGTTTCATATGCTAAAATACCAACAGTTTTTGTTATCACAATTGAAAAGTAAAATGTCACAACCTGAACAACCAGACTTGAAGGAGTTGCAGGATTTGATGCATAGTGCAGAACAAGTGGGTAAGCATACCTTACAATGTGGTTTTGATGCTCTAGAGGCCTCATGTAGAGCTGCTGTTACAGGATCAGTCATAGGTAGACATGCCTGGCTCAAGGAACAAGCCTTGCCTGATCATGTCAAAGCTAAATTACTAGACACCCCTCTTCAAAAGGATGTACTATTTGGTGCTAATGCTGAGGAGGTATTAAAGAAAATGGAGGAAAAGGCTAAATCAATGCAAACTGTGAAAGAATTTCTACAGGTTCAACCCCCACGTTTTAGTAGAAATTGGCCTTCCAAAAACTGGTCCTTTCCTGCCACAGACAGACCCCAAAGAGGCAGATACAGGCGCCCGAGGGGCAGAGGACAATCCCAAGGACCGTATAGAGGCAGACAATGGCAAGCTCCTACACAAAGAGGTGGTGAGGACAACTCGCAATCTTTCAGAAAGCAAACCCAATGACTTTCCCCTTTGCATGCCAACCAGGTCTCAAATGGCAGCTCCCGTAGGAGGAAAGCTGGCATTATTTTCAAAAAATTGGTATATTGTCACAAAGGACAAATGGATCCTGGACATTATAAACAGAGGCTACAAATTCCATTTTCACACCCTTCCAAAAATGAGAGGCATGCCAAACCTGCCACACATACAAAGGGCAGAGGCACAAAGGCAAATTACAGATCTCATAAACATGAAAGCTATTCAAGAGGTACCTACGCACGAACAAGGTCAAGGTTTTTATTCCAGGCTATTTCTGGTGCCAAGGAAGGGAAAAGATTGGAGACCTATTTTGGATCTATCTATCCTAAACACATTTCTACTCGTACCAAAATTCAAGATGCTCACTCTACAGCAACTTCTTCCCATGCTGGGCAAGGAGTCTTGGCTGGTAACATTGGACCTCAAGGAGGCATACCTGCATGTCCCAATCAGACAAAATTGCAGAAGGTACCTCAGATTTCTTGCAGGTTCAACCCATTATCAATTCTCTGCATTGCCCTTTGGCTTATCTACTATGCCCAGAGTATTCACGAAATGCCTGGCATCAGCAATTGCCTACTGCAGACTTCAAGGGATACAAATATATCCCTATTTGGATGACTGCCTGATCCAAGTGGTCAGCAAGCACATTCTTCTGAAACATCTGGCTTATGTAATAGTGTTATTGAACTCTCTGGGATACACAGTCAACAAAAATAAATCAAGGCTAATACCCTCTCGGAAGATAATTTTCCTGGGTGCCAATTTGGACACAAACACCCAGATGGCCTACCTCACACCGGAGAAGCAGGGGCAACTAATTCAATACTTCAGAACACTAGCAAATTGCACCAGGCTGACTGCAAGGAAAATCCTGCAGGCTCTGGGATTCACGGCATCTTGCATCTTACTAATCCCATGTGCAAAGCTGCATATGAGGAAACTACAATGGTACCTGAAAAACATATGGTCTCAACACAGCCACAGTTTGGAAACAATAATACCACTAATTCCTTGTCTGCAAAAGGAATTTCTGTGGTGGGCTCAAGCATGTCAAACAAACATAGGTCTTCCATTCAGCAAGCATCAAACAAATCAAGTCATCACAACAGACGCCTCGGACTAAGCCTGGGGGTTGCACATGACAGACCGGTGCATTCAGGGCAAATGGTCCCAAAAAGAAAAGCACCTTCACATCAATCAAAAAGAAATGCTAGCAGTAATAAATGCTACTATAGCTTTCAAGGACCTTCTACAACCAGGTCAACTATTGATAAGAACGGACAACACCACAGTTATGTGGTACATAAACAAGCAGGGAGGAACACATTCTTACCCCCTATGCAGACTGGCCATGTCACTTTGGAACATGGCCATGGACTTACAAATGGAACTACAAGCACAGTACTTGCCAGGCAAGGAAAACACGCTGGCAGACAGCCTAAGCAGGAATATGACCGATCCACATGAATGGAAGTTGCATCAAAAAGTTTTTACAGAAATAATCCAAGAATGGGGAAGGCCAGACATAGATCTCTTTGCCTCCCACAAAAATCATCAATTGACAAACTTCTGCTCAAGGATCTTCCATCCAAAGACCTGGAGAGTGGACGCTCTCTCTTTCAGTTGGACATCAATGACAGTTTATGCCTTCCCACCTCTTCCTCTGCTGCCCAAAGTTCTATTGAAGACCAGAGCAGACAGACCAAAGATGATCCTCATTGCTCCGGACTGGCCAAGGCAACACTGGTACCCACTCCTGAGGAGCCTGACGCATTCCCCACCATGGACCCTGCCTCTAATGCCTCTTCTTCTGACTCAGCACAGCTTCAAAACTCTTAACAGTCAGCTAAAAACACTCAATCTAGCTGCATGGAAGATTCCTTAGCATCACAGCAGGCCCTACTCTCCAAGGAGGTGCAGGATGTCATTTTGGAGGCCAGAAGGCCCTCAACTAGAAAATCTTACTCCGCAAAATGGAAACGTTTTTGTGTCTGGAATAAGAAAAAGGGTCAGGACCCTGGAAAACTGAATTTACCTCAAATACTACAATATTTGGCTGAACTGCTAAGCAGTGGACTTTCTTTCTCCTCCATCAAAATCCATGCCTCAGCCATTTCTGCAGAATACAATACTGATCCACCTTTATTCTCTCGCCCTCTCTTAAGACAGTTCCTCATAGGGGCTAAGAATTTAAGACCTCCAAGGAAACAACCAATACCTGCTTGGGATCTTAATTTCATTCTGGAAAAACTGACCTTGCCTCCCTTTGAGCCAGCTGCCTCATCAGATTTGCAATATTTGTCCTGGAAAACAGCTTTCCTTCTGGCTATCGCTTCAGCTCGTAGAGTTTCAGAACTATAGGCTCTCATGGCTGTCCAGCCTTTTATCATCTTCCATCAGGACAGAGTTTCCTTATGAACCAACCCGTCCTTTATGCCTAAAGTGGTATCCAGGGTAGCTTTAAATCAGGCCATACATTTACCTACTTTTTATCCTAATCCTCAAAACAAAGGGGAGAGATTACTACATTCCTTGGACATCCACAGACAACTGCGTTATAATGTGGACAGAACAAAGCCCTTAAGAAAATCAGAACAGCTCTTTGTGGCCTATGCGGTAGGAGCTCAAGGAAAGCCAATTTCCAAACAGACAATCTCAAAATGGATAGCCCACTGCATACGCTTTTGCTATTCCTTTCATGGCAAAACTGTACCTACAGGCATTAGAACTCATTCCACCAGGGCCACAGCCACCTCTGCAGCCTTCCTCAGAGGAGTTCCTCCCAAGGATATTTTGGAAGCAGCCACTTGGAGTTCTGTGCATACCTTCTCCAAGCACTACAACCTACCATTATACTCCAAATCTAGAGCAGGCTTTGCCACTGCAGTCTTGCAGGGCATTTTGGCTCCTCCTTTTTCCAACTAGTACCTACCACCCCTTTCTTAGCTTTGGGATTCTACCCATCTGTTATGACTGCAGCTGTATGCATGATGAACATAGTACAGTTTTGTACCTACCATAAATGTAGATGTTCGAGTGCTAATACAGCTGCAGTCCAGGTTTCCCTCCCTCCTTCCCCTCTTGGGACAGGCCTATAGGCTAGCACATCCTCATACAACCTGATTGGGGTATTCATTTATGATGTATTTGCTTGCAACTACTGTATTTTGATTATATTGCACTGCATTATTACACAAATTTATGATTTGCCTTCCTTCTGGGGGCACCTGACATCTGGGGCAAGAAAAACTGAAGAAAATGGCGTCTGCTGGTTCCTTTATACCCCTGTCGCTCTGATGTCAGGGAAGAAGTGACGACAACCGACGCCGGACCTAGACTTTGGAATTCGGCCGACCGAGGACCCGCCTGACGGCAGGAGAACCCATCTGTTATGACTGCAGCTGTATTAGCACTCGAACATCTACATTTATGGTAGGTGCAAAACTGTACTTTGGGCAGATCAGATCCAAGAACTCTGAAGCTTCAAAAGATGTCAGAGGAGGATGTAAAGGAGGGTTAGTTGATGTAGGGAATTCCTAACCTGAAGAGTTAGGAACCGAGGAAACCCTTGGTATATGTTGCACCCAGAGAATTTTTCTCACCAGTCTCTGCACATCCTCTTCAGTCAAACTCCTAGAAGAATGGATAGACATCAGAGAAGGCAACTTTGGTCTTTTCAGAAAGGGACAAGGCACTCTAAATGGAACCAGGTGTAATGATGGTGAGCACTGGGTCCTTGGTAAAGCAGGTAGGCTTGAAGTCAAATCATTTGCTGTCTAATCCACTGAAGGTTTAGACTTGGCCAAAGTTGGATCCGAAGAAGTGGATGGATCCATATCTTTCCTTCTCTTGATGTTCAGATCTGAGGAGATTGTAGGATCCGAATGTTTGGGTTTTTTAACTGACTGATCCAACAGAGAAGTCAGAACCAACAGATCCCTCCTCTTTGATTTTTTTGAGGAAGTGCTAGATGATGTTAATTTGCCCTTTTTTATGCGTGTGTGAGTAGGAAGCTCCAGATTATGCCTCATTGAATGCTGATGGTCAATTTATTTTTGTGTTCAGCCAGAGCTCTATGGTTGAAAGTGTGGCATGTCAAACAGTCTTGCTGGAGATGGTGGGGTCCCAAACAATGCACACACAATGTATGTGAATCAGAGTAGGGCATTTTTCTACCACAGTTTCCACACTTTTTGAAGTCAGCTGACCCATTTTCTTTTTCTGCCATAATGAAGAGCAGGAAACAAGTTAAGCAATAAGAGTAACAATAGAAAGCTTTTAAGTTAAAAAGAGAAAGGAAAGAAAAACTATAAAATACCAACAATGATAATAGGGGAATATATTAAGTGTAAAGGGAAGGAATACTAACAATAGTATTCAGAGGTACTTTCATATGAAAAGGAAAAAAGAAATATCAGCAAAAAAAAAAGCAGTCTCTAGGTAAGGGATATAGGCAAAATATAGGAAAGATAAATAGCAAAGCTCAAAAAACTATTTAGAAGAGAAAAGAAGTTTTAAATTTAGGTAAGTACACTTATCTGCTTGAGAGCAACTGGTCACCATGTCTAACGCAAATAGCAACAAACGAGTTCTGGGGTACTTAGGGAGGGTGCATTATGGGTAAGGGAGAAGCTCAAGAGTATTTTGGTTACCACAAGCTATTGCAAAGGCCGAGTCAGAGCCGAAGGATCAGATCCGAACCCAAAGGTTGAGGACAGAATGAAAATTGACAGCATCAGATCAACTAAATATTATGGCCTCCTCACAGAAAACTAGTAAAAAAAACTAAAAAAGTTAAAGACTAAGATACATTGTTGTTGAATTTACATTGCAAAATTTATACTATAGTCAAGTAGCATCTTTCCACAAATGCTTTTGCAAGGAAAGAAGAAACAGACTCCTGAGAAACGGGTATAGAGTAAGAAAAGAAACCACTAATTAACAATAGAAACGTAATTGGTATCTTACACTAACACATTGTTAAGGATAGGGCCACTACCTTAGCTTAAATATTGTCATTTCAAAATCAGTACATTTACAAAATGTAAGTATTGAAATTGATGGTGATGGAGATATAGCATCTGAACCCCTACAGCAACTCCATCACCACAACTGCATGGCCGGATTTCAGCAGCACTAACCTTTCCAAATACTTTACTTATCTCCTCTAAGAGCTGGCATTCCTTTTTATCGTAAACTAGTTTCAGAAATATGGGGACATATATGAACCTAGCTGTTAACACTAGCATTATACTGTAAAAAGAGCATACTGCTTGGCTAGGATGCAGTAAGTTCCAAGAAAATTGTTGTTTGGGCCAGAATGATTTTTGACATACCTAGAGACATTCTAATCCTTGGTAGATCATTGGTATTTCCAGTAGTGTAGATAATGGATTATTGTAAGTTGTGAACTGGTGCATCTACTAACAGGTCAGCTAACCCCTGGATCTACTGCTTCAGCTGCCTGACTTCTTGGCACAGGAGCTTCTGTTCCTCTTCCCTGCATTTTTCACCTACTGATGCATGCCATGTACAACCCCTGATCAGCATCCTTTATCTTCTGCCTGTCAATTTCTGCTGCATGATCTCAAACACATTACATGATAAATGGGGCACATTAGCATAAGGCACAGCACACAAGTGTATACATAAGTAATAAAACTGCCGCAGAGTTGATGTATGCCAAACCCAAATGTAACTGAACAGTAATCTAGTATAACACAACATCCAATCCCTGCTTTGACAAAACATTAAATATGTCAACTGTGTGGAACCCTTATATTACATGTTGTACAAAATATTTGTGGCCAAAGATAGAAATGAGAAAAGATAAGCTGGAGTCACTTCATAAATCTGGAAGTAATGAGTCACATTAATGCATGGATATATGTTACATCTTTCGGCTTTTCCCGGTTAAGGGTTGCCACAGCAGAACTCCCATCCGCTAATGATTGTCAGTGGATTTTTATGGTACCAAGTTTCCAGCCCGATGCCCAACCTTAAAAGAAGGCAAGCCCATTCACACACACACGCACCTACCTGCATGTCTTTAACGTCACTCAACCACAGGGAGGACATGCAGACTCCACACAGAAGGCACTCCAGCCAAGAATCGAATGGGAGAACCTCTTGCTGTGAGGTGACAATGCCTAACCACTGCACCACCATGGCCTCATGGATATATGTTACATCCCACAGACAAACATGACTGAGAATGAAGGATCATCTTTGTGTATGTATTTATGCGCATATATGTTGATATATATTGATATATGGTTGCCATTCAGAATGTTGACTCTCAGAAAGGTACTTTCACAATGATGACAGATCAGATTATTGACAGGTGAAAATGCTGACAGTTCAGAATATAGACGAAGGTTAGTGAATTGGTATTAGGACTGGGAATGTGTTTGTGCAAGTGTTAGTAGGTTAGCGTTTGGGAGAGAGTTAGGTAAGAGAATATCTTTAGTACTATGCATGTTCGTTGGCGTGTGTTTCTATGTTTGAGCCAGTGCTGAACAGCAGTACTGTCACAGAAAGGGTTATTAAAAGTTAAGGTGCAAGGTTAGTGTTGCCATATATTATTAAGGTGGTGCCGGAGGGTGAAGGAAAGCTATGACTTTGCTTAGTGCATTTTGTACAGAACCATATGATGCACTTGTAAGCTCTTAGCCAATAGTATGCATTTGTGTCATGAACTGCATTCCTTTTGCTTCTGTACAAATACACTCATCAGAACACCGTTTCCACAGTGGATCAACAGTAACATGTTGTTTTACTTTGGATTTGAGTGAGAGTTTTACTTTTATTCTTGCATCACAGGGATTATGTGAAGCTTGGACCCCAAATAACTCCAGTGAACGTCTTCACTACCTTGGTCTTCTGTGCAATCCTTGGATGCAGGCACACTTTGATACTAATACTGATGACATTCAACACATAGCCTTTAGTTCTGTTGAGGCATATCCTATAGCTGAACCCCTCATGATATCCTCTGTCTTTCAGTCCATATAGCAGCAGTCATTCTGTGGAGGTCTGGAGGAAGTACTAACACATCCACAAAATGTGGCCTGTAAAGATGCGAACATTTGCATCCTGCTGCCATCCTCTGCTTGCATGGGTTACAGTGATGAACTGTCATTTTGCTGGTTGAGGTTCCACAGTTGCTGATGCTTTTGTACAAAAATACATCAGCCTGCTATAAAGCAATAATACTGTCTATGGGTTGATTGATGGCAGACACACACAGTTGCATTGTGCATATTTGTATGCCACTGGTATAATTTGCATGTCTGGTAGGAGTACTTCTTACGTACACACATAGTAATGTAAACATACACAAAATGTGTGTATGTCTACAGGTGTCAGGCCTATAATCTAAGAAAGAGTGCCTATAACCCATTCCAGCAGCACTAAATGATCAAACTTGCAAATCTCCAGAAAGGCGTAAATGAATTCAGTTCAGAAGTAGTGGTTTTGAAGGAGCAAGCATTCCCTCACCCTAAGTCTTTAAGTAGATTAAGATGTCAGGCTAGTAAAGGAAAATTCTATACCTTCACTGTCATGCTGTCCTGCTAACACAATGTAGCAGTACTGGGGAAAGTAAGACAATATGAAAACACTGCTTTTGTGGGGGACAAGACAACTATACAATTTTATGTGTGTGTGTGTGTGTGTGTGTGTGTGTGTGTGTGTGTGTGTGTGTGTGTGTGTGTGTGTATATATATATATATATATATATATATATATATATATATATATATTTTTTTTTTTTTTTTCTTACATTGCAAAACAATGAGGATAGGAAGCTTCACTAATCCCCCCCCCCCCCAAACACACACTAGCACCAGGTCATTATACAAACTGCACAGACTCGACTAAACAGAGATCCACTGTAATACAACATCCAATCGCTGCTTTTAACAAAACACTAAATTTATCAACTGCATGGTCCCTGTATATTTATTGTCAACTATTGCTGCTTCAGCCCCTGAGTGAAATATCCTTTTGAAAGATTGTTTCAGCTACATGGAACTCGCTTTTCAGTTACCTAACATGTTTGACAGATTTCCAGTCCTTCAGGTAACAGACAGTTTTCACTTGTAAGAGGAGCATATATGCCAGTTTTAAGTTTACAGCAGGTTAAAACCTTTGCCTTAAAAGAAAACAACAAAATAGCACTGAATTCACCAAGCAACAACAAAAAACAATAAAATCCAATGGTTTATTCGATACACTCTAGCGCCTCGGCTACAGTAAGCCTTCAAGGAGTAACACCAAACACACCCCATACATCTTTTATAGTCCCAACAATCCACAAGTCAATAAAACAATTTATCAATCAACCAATAAAATTCACTTTACATCACACTTCTCCAACCGCAATCTGTATTAAGACCTCTGGGTAACAAAGTACCATATTTTAAAATAAAAACAGTTTCTATTTTAAAAGTAATTTTACAACAACATTTGTATCAAGTTCATCAGCAGCCACTTGTTGCAAAATAGTAGCTTGCAATGTGTGATATTGTCCATTATGATGTTCACAAAAATGTTTAGCTAAAGGACTCTCTATTTTACAATTTCTGATGTCTCTGAGAGATCAAACTGAAAAAAAGAAATTACATGTTTTTGTCATTCAATTTTGTTCTCCAGTTGCATACAGAATAACAGTGTGTTACCCCCCCCCCCGGAAACATATCCATGAATCTAAAAACATACTAGCCATGGGACTGCACAATAATGGGGAAAAGGGCAAACTCCATATCACTCCTGAACCATGATTCTGCTGCTCTAACCCAAGCAGCTGTAGCACTGACAAAGCACCTTGATCAGTTGTGCACTTAGTCTAATGAATGTCACCCTTTTAACACCCAAAAAATAGAAATGATCTTCAAAAGTATGAAAAACATGAATGCTTTCAAAGAACTTTTTTGCCTTACAGAGCAAATAGAAGACAAGAATGTTTGTGTTTTTCATATGTCTTTTATCGTTTCTTCTTCTTGTCAGCAGTGCTCCATTCATTTTTTCTAAGTGACGCTTAACCCCAAATTGGGAGAAATCCATTTCTTCCACATTATTCCAAGGTTTTTTTAGCTGAAAGATAAGAAACTTTTGCTTGCAGAGTGTCAAAAGTTTTAGGACCTTCAGTAAAAATTATTTTTATTCTTGCAAGGAACAGCAAGTGGACTTTAAGTTGTCTTTTTTTCAATTCCTTTATCAGAGGGAGACATTCTTTTCTTGCAGTTATAACTCCAGCAGAATAATCATTATCAAATCTAATTATGTTGTCTTTGTATTTAACTGGAGAAGTTGACCATGCTGTTTTTAAAATAAGTTCCTTGTCCTGTAGTGAAAAAAACTTTACTATTATTGATCTCGGGTGATTTTTTGATTTGATGGTTGATGAAGCAGCTCTTAAGGAACTGTGGGCTCTTTCAATTCCATAAGAAAGAGCTTCAGGCAATTTTAAAACTTTTAAAACTTCTGGTAACCAGGTAGTAAGGAAAGTCACCATGTTATCTCCCTCTGTTTTCTCTGGTATCCCATAGATGCGAAGGTTATTTCGCCTGAACCTGTTCTCTAGATCCTCTATTTTATTTTGTAATGAAGCATTTTGTTGTGATAAAAAATGTAGCTGAAGATCTTGTTCTGAGAGTCTGCCCTCAGTATCATTTAAGGATCTCTCTATGTCAGCTATTTGAGACTTCTGTTGCATCATTATTTCTTGTAGTTGCTGTATTTGTTTTGTAGATCTCTCCTCAAAAGTGTCCAGTTTGGTATTCATTTTGTCAAATTTCACTGACAAGTCTTGTATAGCATTTAATAAAGACTGTATCTCCTCTTTCATCGTCTGGTCGTTATTCATTTTGAATTGTACACATAAACAGCACACAAAGCTTAAAAAGAAGTATATCACTTGGAAGAAACTGTATGAATAGTTAACACATACAGACTTTACTGTAATCTTTTCTGATAAGATCACCCACGTAAATTACTATAATTTAACTTAAATATATTAAATTTTTATAAAATTAAGTTCTTGACTGGAACTATATAACATATTTGTAAACACACTGCAGCTAGTGTACTCAACCTTAAGGATAGTAAGTCAGTTAAGGTTCATGAATGTAGCTATGTGTTATTAGGCATTTTAAGGATAAAAATGAGTTGCTGTTTAATCATCAAGATACTCTGTAAATATTAAGTTGTTCAAGTAGCACAACCATTAAGCAGTAATGAGCAAGAAAAAATCTCAGACTTGCTTATGATATTGTTTTATATATATATATATATATATATATATATATATATATATATATATAGGAAAGAACTGCTGAATTATAAGTCTGCTTTTATTAAAGGCAAGTTATATTAATATTGAACATCCTCACTGAAAATGAATGGTTGTGTAGAGAGACAGTAACTCCCATTATATAACCAAGGCTAAAGAGATTGTCTTGTATGTCTAAATTGATCAGCCTTGAAGCTTAGATTGCAAATAGACATGCAACATACTTTTACTTATAATACTGAATATATATTATATAACATCACAAACGCTAAAGCCATTGTCAGCTACATCTCATATCAATCAGCATTAAAATATGATTTGAATAGCATAGGCATTTACTAACATATTGCTGTTAGTACCTGATATGCATATAAGTAACAGGTCTAATTTCTGTCTATGAAAGTAAATACCAGGCTGTGTGCATTTGTTAATTATGTAACAAGAGTGTGCTATCTATTCTTTTTAATATCCTATAGGTATGTACTTGTTAGAGACACACACATGCTGCAAAGCTGCTAGTTACTGCATATTCATTAGTATATTTCTGACTGCAGTGTTATAAATATATGGTGTGGACCACTTGGGTTGAGAATATGTCTCTAGATTGGGCATGTTCTCTGTTTGAACGTTGTATATTATCTATAATATGATATGGAGTACCCTCACTAAATTCAAAGAAGCCACAATAGAAACAAATATTTATTAAAAACAGAGAATAGAAGGATGAAGAGAAAAATTAAGGAAAATGGTTGATGGTCATATAAGGTTATCTTTTCCTGTGTATGTAGAAGAGTTGACAGTAATAAGTACCAAACAATTGTGTTATAGCATATTTAAAGCCTACTTTGCTTCTCATATTTTCCAACCTTACAGTTCTAACACTGCAGATAAATCCTGTAATATCATAAGGAGTATGAGTTGCTATTTGACATATGACATATGTGGTACACTAGCGATGAAATATGCCAGTGGCACTAATAATTATATAGGAATTGCTAAGAAATATAGTCTTAAACTATATAATACCAATGCCAAAAACAAATTAGTAGTATTCATACCACTAAAATATGACTTTTTGAATTAAAAGATAACTATAAGATTACTGATAAATGACAATACAAATGTAACTTTATATTCATTGTTATGGATACTTTCTGATTTAATCAACTTGTGGCATGGTTAACTGATGCATATAATGCTTAACATTTTTTTTATGTATGTATGCATATATGTGTGTATGTATGTATGTGTGTGTGTGTATATATATATATATATATATATATATATATATATATATATATATATATATATATATATACATATGTGTATGTATGTATACGTATATATAGGTAGACCATTACAATAAATTTGATACCTATGAATGCCACTCACACTATAAGGGAGATAGACAGCAAGCATATTGTTTTTAAGATGCATAACCGTTATTGCTACACAAAAGATATATTAAAATAAAAGATTTTCCTTTACAATTTAAACAAAACCAAATAGTTAAGTATTAAATCTATGTATAGTTGTGTTGCCTTAGTGTTTTATAAAATATTAAAAATAGATAGACTGTATTTAAGTAATCTGTAAAGACAGATACAGGTATACTTAAAAGCTATACAAGATACTTTTCATTATAAAACTACCATATGGCGGGGCCGGGGCCAGGGGAGGATGCTGAAATGCAGACTTAGATCGCTTGAATGATTAGATCATTCAAGGATGAGATGTTTTTTCTCATGGAGGGGTTTGGTGGTTGTTTATCTTGTATTGTTCTCAGTTATGATCTTGTAATTTACTTTTATTGGGTGTCTATAATCTATTGTAATACTGTTGGAAGAAGAAAGAACAAGTCATTCTCTTCATGTACACACATCTACACATTGTTACGAGTATATGAATATGGATAAAAGCAAAGCTAATATAAATCCAATTGCAAAATGTATATCTCTTAATGTAAATGGTTTAAATAATAGCTGCAGAAGGGGAAGTCTTTATAGATATTTAAAGCTATGTGAAGCGCAACTAGTATTTGTACAGGAAACACACCTTACACAGGAAGACATAAATAAAATAAACAATAAAAATTATACAATACTAGCAAGTTCCACCTATAATCAGAAGTGAAGGGGAGTAGCAATTTTGTGGAAAAACACTACTTTAATGCCTAAAATCATAAACACGTTCCATGACAACTCAGGAATGTTTTGTCTAGTGACAATATCTATCAATGAAATGATATATACATTAGTGAATATTTATTGGATACCAGGACTAGGTGTTAGAGTGGCCAAACAACACTTAGAAGACATTGTACAATATACCAAAGGCAATTTAATCATAGCTGGAGATTTCAATTGCATTATAAAAGAAACTGACACAAATACTAAAACTACACGTAAGAGATCACCTTTAACAAAGTTGTTATCTGAGTTTGTTGAAACTTTTAATATAGTTGACATAAATGAGTATGCTATCCCAGATTCACTGTTCTTTACACATTTTTCCCATAGATATAATACATACTCTAGAATAGATAGAGTGTACATAACAAAGGATTTAACCTCTAAATTAAATAAAGTCAAGACAATTCCATGCCCATTTTCGGACCATAACACCATAACGTTTGAGATAGACTTATGTTTCAAGAGAAGGATATCAGTAACAAGAATACCATCTTACATAACAAATCTCAAAGATTTTAAGGAATGTTATATTAAAGAGACACAAACATTCCTAGATATCAATCTTACAAAAGATGTATCTTAAATATATATATGAGATGCATTGAAAGCATACCTATATGGAAGAGCGGTGGGATGGTATAAAAATAAAAACAGTGGAATAAGGAATTAATGGAATTACAGTCAAAAGTAGATAATGTAAAGCTTGATATTCAAAGTGGAAACACCAACTTAATAAAAGAACTAGAAGATACTAATAAAAAATACTCAGACACGCTACACCACAAAACAATGATCAACTTAGAAAAAATTAAACTATGTTACTATTCAATGAACCCTAAAAAACAACGAAGAATAGCAAATAGGACTAAAAAGATTATTAAAACAAATCACATCAAGGAAATACATAATATAGAAACCAAAAAGAAAGTATCTGATTTAGAAGGAATACTAGAAGCTTTTAGGCTATTTTTTCATAAACTTAATAATCAAAATGAGAAAACAGAAACACATTCAGTATTGAAAGCTTTTCTCAAAAACAATGTTAAAGTTAGGTTATTACAGGAGCAGGTACAACTAATAGATAAACAAATAACAATGACAGAACTTAAAGCTGAAGTAAATAAGCTAAAATTAAACAAAGCTCCAGGTATAGATAATATCACCCCAGAAATGTTTAAATTACTATCAAATGAGGCTTTGCTGTTGTTATTGAATGTCTTTACATCAGTTAAAAATGGTAAAGACATTCCTCCTTCTTGGAAGTACACATTAATATCACCAATTCTGAAACAAAATAAAGATCCCAGTGAATGTTCATCATACAGACCCATTTCACTTCTTTTGCACACCTCATCATGAAGGGTTTCACATCCAGATCCAAGGATGTCATTGTACCCCTATATTCCTCCCTCATCAGACCCATGATTGAGTACAATGCCCCATTTGGTATGTACCTCACCCGGCACTTGCAACAGCTGGAGAGACCACAAAAGTACCTCACCAAAAGGATCAAGGGTCTCCAACATATGTCTTAATCTGCCAGACTAAAGAAACTTCAGCTCTATTCAGTAGCATACCGCCTGCTCAGAGGTGATCTCTGCCTGACGTACAAGGCCATGTCCAATCAGGATCTGGTGGACATGCTCCACCTCAAAAAATCCAAATCCATCAGGACCATGAGAGCTAAAGACTTAAACCTCGGCACAAGTATGAATAGGACATGCTGGAGGGATAGATTCATAACCCAGAGGCTTCCCATGCTTTGGAACAGGATCCCAGTTCGTATTAGGCAGAGCCCCTCTCTGACTCTCTTCAAGAGAAATTTTGATGAGTGGATGGGAGATCGTAAGTTTACCCCAGGGGTCACATCTGTGTCACTGCTAGACAGGGGCACAGTAAACTAATTCTATTATATAAGGGGACCTTCACTGTGTCACTACTAGACAGAGGCACAGTATTCTAGATTTATTCTGTACATTTTTGTACCACTTCATGGGGTGGCAAAAGCCACATCACTATGGCTAGGCTTACAAATGCCCCAGGGCAGATAGCCTAGTACTATACTATGAAACTATAATATAGATTATAAAATTTTTATGGCAATACATGCTGCTCGAATAAAACAATTACTACCACTTTTGATAGAGGAGGATCAAACAGGTTTTATAAAAGATAGGAACACTTATGACAACATTAAAAAAATTATTTCCTTAATTGATTATATAAATGTCACAAAAAACAAAATGAATGTTATTAGCTTAGACATAAATAGTGCATTTGATTCAGTGAACTGGGATTATCTGTGGTTAGTTTTAGAAGAATATGGCTTCTCAAACAACTTCACTTTGTTAATAAAATCATTATATGAAAAATCATTGGCTTATATAAAACTGGGATCTTGTCTGTCTAAATCTTTTAAAATAACTAAGGGCACAAAACAAGGCTGCCCTCTTTTTCCGTTATTGTTTGCGCTAGTCATTGAACCCTTAGCAAATAATATATGTATGGATAAAAATATTGAATGAATACAACTAGACAAAAGCCTAGAGCTTAAAATTCAACTTTTTGCTGATGATATTTTAATTACCTTAAAAAATAATAATAGCAGTTTAAAAGCATTATGGGACTCAATTCAAAACTTTCAAAACTTTTCAAGTCTTAAATTTAATGAGAACAAAACAAATGTATTGCTTATAAATACTAATAAAAAAGATCTAAATAAAAAATACCATAAATATATCTCTACCGATAATATAATTAAATACTTGGGAATTATAATAACTAACAACCTAGATACTACAATTGAAACAAATTATAAAGAGACCTTAAATAATATTAAAAATCTAATACAAAGATGGAATAAATTCTTCTTTTCAGTGGAAGAAAGGCTTTATATAATTAAAATTATCATATTTCCAAAAATTCTTTGTCATACAAGCTTGTTCTTTGCCACCAGCTAAATCGCACCTAAAACAATTAAATGATTTAACGGTAAGATTCCTATGGTATCCAAAAAAACCAAGGATAGCTATGAAGTATCATCTAGATGATTGGGATATAGGTGGCATAGGTTTACCAGACATAGAAATATATTTGCATTCATCCATTATTAAAAAAATATCATTATGGCTAAATACAAAATATACATCAAAATGGAAGCTAGTTCATGAGAGAATCTGGTTAAAATCAGGATTTGTAGTAGCAAATAAGTATACAGATTTCATACCAAACAATTTTCTATGGCTGATGAAGGAATATATGATGATACATAAGAATAAAAATATAAGTTCCAAATACATTACTTATATATTAAAAATTTTCCAAAATCTTATTAATAGCAATGCTGACATTAAAGCATGGTCATTTCTTTTATAAGGGATTAATATATTGGCATCAATTGCTAAACTCTGGAAAACCTCTGACAATAGACCAGATTAAACAGAAATTAAATATGGACGATAGCTTGTGGTTACATGTACAAGAATTAAGACAGTATATATTAAGCAAACAAGAAACAATGCAACCATCAATAAGACAAAATGTTCCTAACCTTATAGAACATATATTACTAACGAATCAACCCATTACTGGAAAGGGATACTTATCATCTATTTATAGAACAAACAGACAAAATATGGAATTATTATAGATCAGTTAATGGACATGTGCCAGATGACAGAGATAAAAAACTAATTCTTCTCTCTCCAAAGCAGACATCACTTTCATTACATTGGAGACTTTTTACATGGCAATTCATACACAGATCTTATGTAACCCCTCATAAAATGGAACTTATGTTTAAGAAAAATATCGGCTGCTGGAAATGTGATTTATCAATAAAAGCAGACTGGCAACATATGTTCTATGAATGCCATTTGATTAAACCATATTGGGATAAAATAAATTATTTTCTGCAAATGCTATTCAATGATAAATTCCAGATTTCCAAATCTATTATTTTGTTTAATGCACCTGTACCCGACTGTGTGCCAAGAACAAAATATGTAATCTTATGGACTCTCCTAGCTATTGCAAGGAAGAACATTACATCAAACTGGAAATCCAAAGCTTCTCCAACTTTTAAGCAATTCATGAATATGGTGTCAGCAGTATCGCAATTGGAAATTAACACTATTAAAGGAAGAACTGAAAGAACTACATCATTATAATGTAGCATGGCAAAAAGTAACTGAAATACTGGAGAATAATGACTGCAGCAGATTATAATCAGGAAACAATTGTATAGAAAGTCAATTATATGTCAACAATAGACACCCTTGTAAATACTTTATTTTGGTTTTAATGTTTGATATCTGTTTAGAGGTTTTAGCCTACCTTTTTAAATAATTTGTAAATGCTTCATTGTCATAAATAACCTGCATTCATGTTTTCTTGTTTTTGGAAATGAATAAAAATATTAAAAAAAAAAAAAAAAAAGTATGAAAAACAAATGCTTCCAAAACAGCAAACATCAGTTTCCTTTTATTTCTTTTACACTTTCAATCCACATGTATCCCAGTTATCCTCATATTCATACATTTATTCATGTAGAATAACAACTATATTTACACACAAAAGGATTCATACCAGAATAATCCTTCCAAGATGATACTTTCTGTTTCTACAGTGTTTAACCAGCCCACACTCTTTGTATGTACAGATATAAATTTCTTTATAATAGTTAGAATCTTTAAATCATAACTTCTTTACTTTCAAGTATAGATTTTATACAGCAGTGCCATTTTTATGTAACAGCATGTTGCCTACTTTTTGCATTTTAATTGTATGCATCACTAGTTGTGATACATTAAGCTTTTGCTTCTATGTAGTTGTTGCTACCAAATGACTCTTGTGACTGAAAACATTGTCAAAATTCCCAACTACTTGGTTGACAGAGTGTAAATGTATGTGTGTGGGCTGGCAAGTCCATGCATGTATGCTATGAGTGTGTATCACAGTTTTGAATTGCAGTTTGTTGAACTGCAAAATATCGAAGTAAAAAGAATGAAAAGCAACCTGTCGTATCTCTGCGATGGGCTTTAACATGTGTCCTGCGGGGGAGCAGGTATCACACTCTTACATTCACATCTTGGATCGACTTTACCATGGGTCTGAAAAAATAGCTAGTCTGAAACTCTGCTTTTGATTAGTCAGGCTTGATCAGTCAGTGTTGATATTTCATGTCTTGATCAATGAAGCTTTGATGATCTAAATGAAAATCACACACACGCATGTGCCACATTTACCTGATGTGAACTCTTGTTTCATGAGTGTGTCGGTTTGCTAGACTTGGTCTATGATGTGCATTGGGATGTCTGTGAGCTATGAGCTGGTGTTTGTTGTCCCACTGGATTTCTTCCTGTTGTGGTTGTACCCTTTTAGATGATGCTACAATTACCACATTATATAATTTAATGTGATACATCATTCCACATGACAGTCACCGCATGCACTATGACATACTGCATGATCCATATGATTGAACTGTGTCCTGGAAACCCCCGTTCTGGTATTGCAAACGCATATGCGGTTATGTTTCCCATCCAGTAGTGTGGCTGATTCTATCCTGCTTCCACATCTGTGCCGAAGCTGTGGATTCGCTTCTGTAGCTGTGGTTGTAGGAATTATGCTGCATCTCTTAGTTGTCTCCCATTTTGTATGGTTTAATTGTAGAATTTCTTTTTAATGGTACAACCATACCATATCTGGGCATTGTGTATACTACTTAGATGATTTACATTAACCATGTGTAATTGTCTTACAATTCAAAAAGCTCCTCAAATCACATGTAGTGGACACCTGGCTATGTTCTTGTTACTCCCTTGGTTAGGCCTTCCTAATTTCCATGCAATCTTATACCCTCTTTATTTAACAATAGAATGTAACAACCTCATCTGTTTAAGTTTATAACCCTCTTTTTCATTTCAAGCACTCTGGTAGCAAATGAAGTTTGGGAACAGATGAAGTTGTCACTGGACAGCTTTAGTGTGTGGTGGGGGAGGTAGAGGTTAGGATGTAGGGAGGTAGGCAGGATGGGTTAAGTGTGTGGGTAGGGAGCAGATAGGAACAGGTTAAGCAAGTGGGAAAACGAGGGAGGAAGTGAGGTCGGATTGATGGGTGGGTCTTAAGGGCTTTTGAGCTGGGATTGTTGGGTCCTTTTGATTGGCCACCTTTTCTTGAATTTAAAGTGTCACAGCTAGGATTGGTTCCCAAGAAAAAGCTGGGTGAGTTTCATTTAATTCATCATTTGTCATACCCTGAAGGCAAGTCTGTTAATGATTTCATCCCGGGGTGGGGAGTACTTTTATATTATGTTTGTTTTCTGTATTAGATCTTAGCTTATGCTTTACTAAAGGACTCTGTGTAAGTTTTTTATGTATAACCCTGTATAAGTTTTTTATGTACAATCTAAATAATGTACTGCAAATCATGTTACTACTAAATATAATTGTATGTTATGTCACTGCCTGTGCTTGAAGCTTTTCTCCCCAGGCCTCTACTGAAAATGGACATATATCCAGTTGGACTAGCCCGGTCAACAAATGTAAAATAAAATAATAAATAAATAAAATAAAGGTTAAAGTAACGTATGCATCCTTGGATGATGTGGTCCACATCATTAGGAGTTTTGAAGATCCCTGGCTGGTTAAAGTAGATATTGAGTCAGATTTTCATCTGTTGCTAGTGCAGGAGGAGGATTGGCCATTATTGGGCATGGTGGTGAGTGATACTTTTTATTTTGACACTGCCATGCCTTTGGGGTGTGCAGTGGCGTGTTCTACTTTTGAGAAGTTTACCACAGCACTGCATTGGATATGGCAACGTAGGGTTGATAGGCAGCAGGCAGTTCACTCTCTAGATGACTTTTTGTTGGTGGGTGAAGGAAGAGAAGGGGCCCAGGTGGCAATGCAGGAGTTTGTGAGGATGTGCGGGACCTTGGGAGTACCACTGGCTAAGCATAAATTGGAAGGCCCGCGAAGGTGCTGAATTTGTTGGGTTTGACAGTGGATGCTACATGGGCTCTGTTTCGTTTGCTGGAGGATAAGGTGGTTCGACTGTAGGAGAAAGTCTCCTGGGTGAGGTCCATGAGTAAAGTTCATGTGAGGGATGTGATGGAATTGTTGGGCTTGATGAACTTTGCTTGCAGGGCTGTACATCCGGAATGTATGTTTTATCGGTCGGTGGGTTTTCTTTTAAAAGGGAGGAAGAGGAAGCAGCACAGAGTAAGGGTCAGTAAGTTAGCATGGGTGGATTTAGCTGTGTGGATGAAGTTTTTACATCAGTTTAATGGGATCTCATTTTGGCAGTTGGATTGGGTTGGACAAGGGGATCTGCAATTGTTTGCAGATGCAGCTGGGGGTTTGGCCATGGGAGCTTACTTTGGTTTTCGGTGCTATGGCCTGCTCATTGGCCCAAAGATTGGAAGCAGGATATTGTCTTTTTGGAGATGATGCTGATTTGGGTGGCTTCTGTGGTATGGCAGGAGCAATTGAGAGAAGGAGAGTGGTGTTTAATTCAGATAATATTGCGGTGGTGAGAGTGTTGCAGGCTAAGATGTCTAAATCCCCTCTTTTGTTATTGGTTGTTCGTAAACTTGTGTTGCAAAGTTTATTGATTAACTTTTCATTTATAGAGTTACATGTGGCTGGGGTTAAGAATGAGATAACTGACAGTTTGTCTCATTTTCAGCTTTGCAGATTTCGGCAGGTGGCTCCAACAACAGCATTGCATCCCTCAGTCATTCCAGACAAAGTTTGGCAGATTGGCCAGTAATAATCTGCAGGTTGGTGCAACAGTCATGGACAGTATCTACAAGGAGAGCTTACTGTAGGGCATTGTGTGATTTTGACACTTTTTGAGGCAGTTACCAGATCAGGAGTATGAGTGGTTGGAGAGTTTGTTGTTGCGTTATTTAGCCAGTTTGCAGAAGCAGGGTAAGGCGGTTCAAACGGTGAGGGTGGCATTAGCAGCTATTGAGGCGTTTGCTTGGTTGGCCAGGTTAGAGGAATGGACTAGGTCATGGCTGGTGGGGTGAATAGTGAAAGGATGTGGTGAATAGTGAAAGGGTGGGGTAAAGTGAAAGGTCCTGCTACATATAGGAGATGGCCTTTGACTAAGGGGATCGTAAGAATGTTGCTTAGGGGCTTAGGTAGAGTATGTGGATGTATGGATGATTATGTGGTGTGGAGTACAGTAAGCGTGTTGATGTATTGTAGGGCATTTCTGTGTCTGAGTTGTTGGGTTCTTGGGTGTGGGATGATGTGCTTATATTGCCTGGGGCAGTGCATATTAGGCTGAGATCTTCAAAGACAGATCAGGAAGGGAAGGGGACGCCGATAGTCTTGGAAAATGTTGAGTCAAGTTGAAGATGTTCTGTGGTGTGAGGAAGGAGATTGTGGGTGGCAAAAGGAAGTAGAGCTTAAGGGTTAGTTTTCACATCAGTAGGTGGTAGGGCGTTGACGGGTGAGCAATTCAACTTGATTATGAGAAGGGCTCTTAGTAGTGTTGATCTAGAGGGGGATAAGTTTTCTTTCCCATTCTTTCAGGATGGGTAGGGTGTCAGATTTAGCAAAGGGAGGAAGTTTGATTGAAGTTATCAAGAGGGTGGGACAGTGGTCTTCCAATGCCTTTTTATCTTATAATTAAGTAGTTTGGTGAGACGTTTTGGTTTAATTTTTTTTCTCCTCTTTTAGGTGAAAGAAGGGTCTTCATCTTGGGTCATTCTTTCATATATTGGGCAGCTAAGCATGCAGCAATGGAATGAACTTGGGTTTGGAGTGGTCTGGTCTGAAAGTCACCTGGCATGATGTTAGATGGTTGATGTGGAGCCGGATATTGCAGGTATTTATCATGTTGCAGAGTCAGTGGGGATTGCTGCATATTTTGGTGATTCATTTAGGGGTGAATGGTTTGGACAGAATTCTGATCGATTTATCAAATTTGTAAGGATGTTTTAGCATTGAGAAGGCTTTATCCATCAGTGGTTTTGCTGTGGTTTGAGATTATTCCCAGGTTGTATTGGAGGGAGGCAAATAATGAGGTGGAGAGGGCTAGGAAGTATGTTAACTTTATGTTGGCAAAATATTTGAAAGAAGTGGGGGTGCATACTATACGGCACATGGAGTTTGAAGACAGGGATCCCATGTGGTATTGGATGGATGGGGTTCTCCTCAATGAATTTGATCTAGATTTGTTTAACCTTAATTTGGGGTTAATGGTGGAGAATCTAGTAAAAAGGGGTATTATGTGAAAGGGGAACAGCCCTTTTGGGCTGGTGGGCGGAGAAGAGGGACTGGCTTGCCTTTCTTCTGTTCCCTCTCAGGAGGATAATTGGAATTGGAGGTGGTAAATTTTGATGGTGGAAGACTTGGAGAGAAAGGATTGGATTGGTGATATGCTAAGGTGAGTGGGGACACTGCCTTGTTATTACAATGATAAGTGAGCAACTGGGGGACACTGCTTATCCAAGGGTGAGCGGATACGCTGCCCTTATGTTTATTTATGTTATTTTGTTGCAGTGAGTTTAATTTGATTGTTTCAATAAGTTTTCATGTTACTATCTTATCATTCATTACAATAAAGGTTGTCAAAAGTCTGTGGGTGTTTGTGTAGTTTTTAATTGGACAGTGACAACATCTGTACATGTTTTTACCCAGTCAGTTATTTCTACTATTTATGTCTCATTTTTTGTATTATTTACCATCAACATACTATTCTGTGTGTTCGTTAAATTGTTGAAATGTCTGTAACTGTTACAATATGAATACTAGTATATGTTAATATTATATTTATAACTGGAGCTTTTCTCCCAGGGCCTCCACTGAAAAAGGACCTGTGTCCATTCGGCCTTTCCTGGTAAGCAAATGTAAAAAATAAAAATAAAAAAAATGTAAAATAAATAAAATGTGCCCAATATGAACTTGTGCGACTTTTATATTCACTAGATGATAACATGATTCATGTAGGCCTATACATCATTGCTACTGGATGCTGTGATGGCTATATCATTGTAGTTGATTGTGCCACTTTATTGATACAGCCAATATTAGTAAAATTTGTACATCACCATCAGTTGTTAGTGTTTAAAAAATGTATATATTTCTGAACATTCAAAGCAAGTGAACCAAAACACTTTAACTTTCAAATGCAACATCCAGTAAATTCTTCAAAATCAGAACTGTTATTCCAACATATACAGTATCATTAGTATCATGTGTCTGTTAGGTTGTCTCATGCAAGTAAAAGTGTTTTCCAACATTCGTTAATAGTAGATTTCTTTAAGCTGACTACACAACCATCAGCTTCAGTTTTTGCATACATTCCCTTTTTCTGTGGTTCATATATACTTAATATGGAATTAAAGCTGCAGCACTTTATATTTAATAGGTTCATAGGAGGTCAGTAGGCTAATGGCTCTAGAGACCTGACAAGCCTGGCCATATTTATCCAGAGTTGCCCCAATTGTCAGTGGTTAGGTGAGTAAAGTTCACAGAGGTAAGGGTCTATGGTAGTTGATACTGATTTCCTCTGTCCAGGAGGGACATGGGCACCACCCCAGGAGTGAATTTGCAGGCACTGATCCATTGATCTAAGCTGCATTTAAGAGGGTCAGGGAGGGCTTATGTTTCATGTGAACTGGAAGCTTAATTCAGAAAAGTGGCAGTCTCTGGGAGATTTATCTCTCTCTCTCTGGCATGATCTGTTCATGTCAGAGGCTAGGTTAAGATCCCTGGAGTGAGTGACCCTCCTGCAGTTTGATTTACAAATCTGTAGCATTTCCATTAGAGCCAGGTCAGAGAGTGCTATGTAAGCCAGGCACAGGTCACCCCTTAGTAACCTGTAGGGGACAAAATACAGTGACAGGCCTTTCAGTCTTTCTGCTTAAGACTTGTTTTGTGTACCATGTAATTTCTTGGTGAGAAACCTCTGTGGTCTCTTCATTTGTTACAGGTGTCTGGTGAGGTGCATGCAAAAGGGAGCATTGTACTCAGTTATTGTTCAGATGAAGGATGAGTTCCTTAGAGCTAGATGCGATACCTTTACTTATGACATGTGCCACATAGAAGGATTTCCTTACTACTGTGGATACATGGTGGATTTCCTTACTACTGTGGATACATGGTGGTCAAAGTTCGAAAATGGTTATCAACCAGAGTACCCAGATCACGTACCACTGAGTCTACACTTAGGAGATTCTGTCTATAATATAATTAGTAGGGATGGTAGCTTTCCCAAAGAGAATAATAATGCAGTTTTTGCATTTAGCTTTAATCTGTGTCTTTGGCACCAAACATTTGTCTGCGTTAACCCTGTCTGCAATATATTAACATCATTGGGGGGCTCAATGATTGCTCTCAATTTGCAGTGATCGGCTAACATGATCAGCCACAGACCATCCAAGTTTGCCTGGACTTCTGAGAAATAAATTTCAAACAGTAAGGGGCCTGGCACAGGACCATGTAGTACAGCACTGATGACTAGTCTTTTGCAAGAGGTGAAGTCACCCACTTTGACAGTATGAATCCTGTTGGTGTGCCAATTGTCTACCCATCTGGTAATGCAGGGGTTAATTCCCAATTGGGAGAGTTTCTCTATAATATCTGAGTGGGGGATTGTGTCAAATGCCTTGGCTAGATGAAGTAGGTGGCATGCACTGTCTTTTTCCCTCATACAGATGTAGATTACCTGTGCCCTTGTTAATAAGGTCCATAATGATTCTTTCTGTGGCCTTGCAGATGAAGTCAGTCAAGCTTATGGGCCTGTATTTCCTAGGGTTGGTTGATGGTTCCCCCTTTGTGCAGAGGGATTAATGTTGCTGTCCTCCATTCTGCTGAAACATAACCAGCTCTCAGGCTGTGGTATAAATAGGGATCCCAGTGGGGTCAGTTGGTCATGTTTTAAGTTGTTTAAAAGGCAACTTGGGATGTTGTCTTGTCCCATTAATCCCATGTTTTTGGCCTTGAAGAGCACCAAGATGACCTGCTCTCTTGAGATAATAGACTGAATAATGGTGGCATGTATATTTTGGGGAAATGACTGGAGGGGTCAGGGGAGTGAAGTTTTCTCCAAATCTGTCAGCTAGCAGGTTGACTATTACCTTCAGTTGAGTATGAGTGGTGCCATCCCCAACCAGTTCAGCACTTAGCTGGGTAATTCCCTTTTAGATTTCAGTAAAGTTAAAAAATGTCTTGTGATTATCCGTAGCTAGGGAAGCTATATTTGCTTCATAATTAGCTTTGGAGGACTTGACAGGGTCTTTAATTTGTTTGTTTAAGCTACAGTGTGATTTCTACCTCGGCTCAGCCAGTTCCCTCTTGTTCTCAGACATTTTTCTTCTTTCTGTTGTTGTTTAGCCTGTTTATACTAGGGTGGTTTGTTTTTTGAACCAATACCTGGTTTTAATCCAGTCAGGTACAGCCAATTCTGTACAACTGCTTAAGAGGTTATACAGGGCATTAGTGTACACCTCTGCGTAGGAGTCCATGTTATCTGCATTCAAGGGGGCTTTGAAACGTCTTATGCCATCGTTTGTTAGGAGGTAATTTGTCTTATAAAGATTATTAAGCATTTTGAGCTTGATGGGATATCTGGTCTTATAATTCCATCAAATGAGACCGATTTATGGTCCAGTCTTACTGGGGGGGGTCATCACATGGGCAGTTACAGTGCTCTCCCATGTTTGTAACATTTACTTAGAAGGCTTGTAATAAATCAAGTGGACATCCTTGTAAGCATGATTATGGGTAAAAGTGACCTGGCACTTGGACCCTTTTAACTTTGTGTTTAAGACTGGAATGGTAAGTTCCATTCTGCTTGGCAAAATGCTGCCTGCTATAAAGGCATATATATATATATATATATATATATATATATATATATATGGTAAATGCTTGGTTACAGCATACACCACATAGACCTAACAGACCTAGTACTTTCTAGAAGCCATGAATTACTGAAGTGTACTCCACTTCTGATCTGAGCATGTGTACATATTTCTATTCATGTGGGGTCTTTTCATTTAGGAAATGTTCCGGGACCCTAAATAATAAAGAATGAGAAGTTGAGATTGCTACAGTGTCCCCTGCATATCTTTGAAATGTTCATGATAACTTATCACTTCTATCATTTTGTTTTGCCATAAAACAGTTTTTCATGGGTTCCTTCTCATGGCAGATACCCTAACCATCGACCGGCTATGCAGTGTCTGTGTACTAAGGTGTGTGTGTGTGTGTGTGTGTGTGTGTGTGTGTGTGTGTGTGTGTGTGTGTGTGTGTGTGTGTGTGTGTGTGTGTGTGCGCGCGTGTGTGCGTGTGTGTACATTTTATACCACAATCACAAATGTTATTTTCATGAGACAAAAATAACAAAACTAATTCCAAACCATGGACTTTTTCTTAGGGCAAGCAAACACTTGCCCAAAACTACACACCATACCATCTGAAACTTACCTACGTGGGGGCAACCCCCCCCACTCCCCTAACTTATATGTACCAACTCTGGGATCGCACTACAGTGGGGGAAAAGGTACATTTCCCCACAATGGGCAAGTGTTTACTTGCCCTGGGCAAATGTCTGTGGTTCGTGATTTTAAGTTTTGTTATTTTCATCTTGCAAAAATAACATTCGGGAATGTGGTCTTTCAGTATATCAAATTAGAGCCATATATACATATATGTAAAATATATACAATTACATTTCACAAAGTCCCTGACCCACAATATCATTGACCATAAATGGTCGACACTCAATAAATTAAAAAAAGAAAAAAAATTTATGCAGGGAGGCAAGCCCCCCTTCAGCCCGCTGTTAACTAAATATACCAAATCGGAGATTACAGAAAAGTGGGTAAGTGGCAAAAGCTCACTCCCCATTATGTAGTGATCCTGCAAAGCAAATGGTAGCATCCTGAGATGAAGAAACAGCTTGATAAAGCAAGCTTCCTTCTTAAATGTTCAATGTAAAGAGCATGTGATGAAACATAATGATGCCACTGATGCCATACATATATATATTTTGTGTGTGTGTGTGTGTGTGTGTGTGTGTGTGTGTGTGTGTGTGTGTGTGTGTGTATGTGTATGTATATATATATATATATGTGTATATATTATATGTAATGTTTTCTACAGGAGGCAAGCCCCTGCACCTTCCATGTGGATAACTTTGCCCCATATTCTCTAAAATTATATAAAACTCTGAGCTTGCACTTCCTTGGAAAACCGTGAATTTCAGCTTTCCCTCTCCCATGTGTATGCAGTCATAGAGCTGTAATACAGACGTCACTGTGGTGTGAGGGACAAAGCCCCCTACATGGGTTCTGCACATGTGCAGTGTGAGGCAATTCATTTATTTGGCAGCTTCAGATCTCTCTAGTTTTTCTTTTTTTTTGTTTCACTTTTACAGAATTTGTGCATTCCATGCAAAACCATTGTGATTTTGCTCTTGTTGCTTATATCCTGGAAGTCATAAAAAGATTAATATCCCCTTCCTAGCTGATGAGTGCCTCTTACTGTATTGCAGTGCTTATATGCTTCCTTGCCTTTGGCATGTTTGAGTAACAATTACACTTTTACACTTCCATTGGCCGTCCTCCTCACCAGTAATGCATATTGCACTTCTTTATGTGCACAGACTTAATGGTATACTCTGCTTGCTGCATATTTTTGTTTAAATCACAATATGATTATTTCTGATGTACTATGTTTACACTAGCTAACACAAAGAGGGCAGTGTTTTTGAATCTCTCTTTGTATCCATTGATTTCTCCACTAGATAATTTATTCATCCTTGTGTTTGCTGTGTTATATTTCTCATATACGCCTGTTGCTGTTTTTATGATCCGTTGAGATTTTTATTTTTGTAAGACTTTTTCCGTTTTTTTTTTTTTGTAATAACCTAAGTAACAGAGATTTGTCTTAGACTTCAGATTGTTCAGACAATGCTGTGGTTTACATTTACATTTTCTGTAGCAAAGGAAATGAAAAGTCATTGAAAAAAGAATGGAATAGATAAGAATATAATTCTTATCACATCACTGATGACCTGGAGAAAACTATATGCTTATGTGGTTAAATAGCGTAGTGTATGAAGGGGGTTACTAACGAGTTCTGAACAGTCATAATACATATTAGCCTTGGAATGTCGAAGAATCTATGAACGTATAAACTACTTCCTTTATATCTGATTTCTAGGCACCTTTAATGGTTTTCACACACTCCCTCACACACACACACAAACACACACACACACGCAGAGTAGGATAACCCAGTTCTTCAGCACTTTTGTATTTAATAATATTTAATTTATTACTAGGGGGAACACTAAAAGAGTTAAATATGGATGTTATTTCACATCACTGTCACATGAGTTAGAAACATTACAAAAAATAAATAAATACATAAAAGTGATAAATCATACTGAGAACCATCTATGCAGTGCAGACTAAAACTGCCAGAACAGTAGCTAGGCAAGCTAGAAAAAAACTCTTTGTAAAAGAAACAGGAAGAGATATCTGGCCCCATATACAGAGCAGAACTTTTTGAACAATGTACGTGTTTGCAGCACACCTTTAACTTCCACAGACATGTATGCATTCCTACAAAAAGTCAATTGAATATTGCTCCAATTTATTGTAGTATAAATTCATCATAAAAACAATGAAACTTGTCAAATCCTACAGTCCTCTACATTTTAGATTACATTATTTGGACTATGTAGTCTAGCTTTGGCGTGATAGTATTATTTTTCTTAACATGACTTTATACATCTTTAGTTAGTTCAGAAAATTCAGAGAAAGGCACAATATGCTTCAGTGTATGTGACAGATGTATCATGAAGTTTTCTGTAAAGATTTACTGTCCACTATGAGTCATTTTCTGCAACACAGCCAAGACTTTTGCCTGACTGACTAGCTTAAGGGTTATCAAAACTACCTATTACAATTACTTATTCCCCTTAGTGTATTGTAGTGTGTATGACCTTATAGGTTAAATGATTATTTCAAGGGGTGACCCAGAGTAATTTGTCTGGTTTAATGGCTGTTATGAATTGTACTCTTTGTTATGTACTGTTTTGAGTATTGGGAAACAAATACTTTATTTTAATTATTGCATTTTTATAGTAAACTTGCATATTTTCTTTTGCAGGAAGAAGCTTTATTTGACTAACGCTGACTTACAAGGAATTCCATGATAAAGAAAATTAAAATCCTAACAGAACCGTGATACAGACCTCCTGTAACAATGTATTACAAAGCTCCGAAGTAAGTGCTGCAGATTAAAAGCAAATGTATAATGCCTTAAAATAAGCAGAATAAAGTAACCGTACATTAACTTACTATAAAATATGGTTTCATAGCTTGTATTTAGAAAGGCTTTGTATAGCATTTCCTGAGTGAGCAGTGCATACACACAACTGAATCATTGTGACATATGTACCTTGGGAAATTGATTGACTTTTACGTCCAATTAGTCACGAGTTATTAGTAAAGTTTAATATCTGGAAGAAGCTTAAACTTCTTTTCCTTCATAAGATACATGGTTTTCAAAGTTAAGGGCATCTGGGGTGTAATGTATACCATTCAGGTATATTAAAAGTATTTTGGTGTATTCTTCTAATATATATTTATGTAATATATTTCATTAAACACTTATATTAGATGTATAAATTTAATGTATAAATTTATCTTTGTCAAAGAAGTCTTTTGTGTATGGAATCTGTGTTGTCAGCTAACTACTAGCATAACATGACCCATACCGTGTTACGTCTTTATTGTTAGTGAGTGACTTTTGGTTTTGAGAAAGTCTGTTTAGACCAAAGTGCTAAAACAGTAATTTTTTTTTTATTTAGTAGCTGAATTGTTTTCTGTTTGCCACCTGACCTTTTAGTTCTTTGTCTGGATTTATTTTGGATGTATTACCACTTTTATTTGATTTATGAATTCATCGAAGGTGCAATGCATAGTTATAAACAGTATGCTTAAGGCTGATGGGTCTGTAATTATTTGGGTTAGTAGTGGGGCCACATTTGCAGAGGGGGATCACCACCACAATATGGCACGATTCAGGGATATAGTCTGTAGCCAGACTTAGGCTGAATGACTTAAGGAGAGGGCGAGTGAGGGCTTGCTCGACACTGTTAGACAGCCCAGTGTACTGTCGGGAGCCATGAATAAAGTGGTTCTGGTCTTGCAGAGTGCTTTAAGGAGATGATCCATTGAGATGGTAGTGGGGGGTGTAACTCAGGGATGTTTGGAGAAGGGATGTTCGTTTCAGGTTAGAAGCTGCAGCAAACTTGTTTGCAAATATGTTAGCCATATATTAGATATGAGGGGAAAATTCCATTGTAAGTAGTTCAGAACATTGATATAGGTTCATAGGTTCATACTAGGCTATCTGCCCCGGGGCAATTATATGCCTAGCCCGATTCTGTATGGCTTACGCCAACCGTTGATTTGAGTATACTGTGCCCTTTTTTAAGGTTTAGTTTATTGTGCCTCTGTCTAATAGTGACACGGGAGTAATCCCTGGGACAAACCTACGATCCCCCATCCACCTATCGAGATTCTTCTTGAAGAATCTAATCAATGAATGATATGAATTATCAATGATATGAATTATTCCTTAATTTTGTGACATCACTAAAGAAGGACTTATAATTATACTTTTCCTTAAAAGCTACAGAATCGTTGCTGGTTTAAGACCAGACTTCAGTTTCCTGGTAAGGATTGTTATATTCCCTTTGTGTTGATGTGTACTGGTTTTACAAAGTAATTTAAGCAGTTTCTTCTAATAGAAAGTTTATTTTTATCTACCAGCTAAGAAGATAGTTTGTTATTGCATTTATTACTGTGGTTGATTTTGGTTAAGAATTGCAGTATAGATGCAGTTATCTAACTGAGCATATAGGTCTTTGTCACAGGAAGCTGCATGTCAAGGGTCCACTGTGGAGTTTGCATGGGTGAATTTGGATATTTCATAGTATAATTGTTAAAGGTTTAACTTTCTGAAGCCTCTAAAGAGTGTGGTGTTGGTTACCAGGGCTGTAGATATTCTTGTGGGTAAAAGTAATCAGTTGGTGACCTAACATGATGAAAGAAGTACAAACCAGTGGTACGGAATGGGTAGGGAACATGTCCGTGCCAAGTTTATGAAAACTACTTCCAGAATATTTCCATCGCTGGTGAGATTTCAGACAATTTCATCTAAGGGAATTACCTAATCTAAGAATCATCATTTGTACCCAGTGTTTAAAATACAAGTCCTCTAGTTTGTGGAGGGGTAGTTGAAATCAAGGGGGGTTAAAGATCCATATCATATAGTGATATTTTCAAAAAAAAATGAAATGTTCAGGATCCTGTGGGTAACCAGCTGAAAGTCTGACTTACCTAGAGTGAGCTGGAGTTCTATGACATCATGTGGGCCTTTGGGTATCACATTGTAAGGAACAAAGTATCCTTGCAGGTACTGGCAATCTTAACAGCTTGATAAGCGCAGAAGTCTGGCACGGAGAAGGTGCTGTTGTTTAGTATACAAGCATGGACATATTCAAGGTGTTGAAGCACGTACGGATCAGATAGTTTATAGTTCAGGCTCCTGGCACTGAGAAGGCTAATCTTGCTGTTGTCCAATTTATGATATGATTTGTTTGTTAGTTATGGATGTTCATTAGATGAACGCTGTCTAGAAAAGGCACAATGGGGATAGCAAAGGTTTTGGCCAGTATGAGGAAATCTTTGCACATGAGTTGTATATCATCTTCCAAAAAACAAGTTGGATAGTCAGTCATCTCTTCCCAGAGCGACACATACTGGATCCCCCTGGAATGACATCAGCTACTGTCTAATTATTTGTCTTTGAATCCAGGCATCAGTGTTGGTGAAGGGGAGCATACGACTCAAAACAGATTATTACCCCTGACTTTAGCTTGTGTAACATGTTCCAGCAAGTCATTCTGTAAGTCCTTCATAGTTTTTTATTTATTTATTTATTTATTTAAATTTGTTGACCGGGAGTGTCCGACTGGACGTAAGTCCATTTTCAGCAGAGGCCCGGGGAGAAAAGCTCCACAGTTAAAATAAACAGACAGTATTTACATTGGATTACATAGTGATTAACAATTTACATAGCAATTACTTACAACATATTTACAGATGAAGAACATAGTACATCAGTAGACAAGTAGAATCTTTATCTGTGAAGTGCATACCAGACATTAACAAATGTTACAAGAAGAAGAAGTTCATGCTGTATAATAAGTACTGGCTTATGAGCATCTGAGCTTGCTATAATCAAGGTAGTTAGTGGAGTGGAAAGAAAGGTAGTGGTTGGATGGGGTGGATGATATTAAGAGTGGGAGTTGCAAGGGCATAGCCAGCATGTTTTTAGTTGCGCTTTTAGTAAAGTTTTGAAGTGGGTGCATGATGGTATGGAGGTAATTGTGGGTGGGAGTGAGTTCCATAATTTGGCTATGGCGCAAGAGAATAGTGCTTCACCAGCAGAGTTATTGGCTTTAGTGATCTGCAAGTGATTTTTGCTGCTGGATCTTAGTGGTCTGGTGGTGCGATATGGTTGGAGTAGATTCTGGAGGGATGGGACATTTAGTGGATGGTTTACTAGTTTGTGGGCAAGTGAGAGTTGATACCACTGAAGGAGGTTTTTTGTGCTAGATCATCTTGCTTGGACTGGTGGAAAGGGCCTTGAGGATTCTTAGTATGTCAGCAGTCTTGGCTCTCGTGAGGCAGCTAACTGTAGTCCTGTCCTTGTTCAGTCTAGTAAGCATATAGTCAGTGTGTCTATCAAGGGAGTCCATAGTTACTAGAGTGTTACCCAGATGCCGAGTTATTAGACACCAGGTGTTATGTTGTTGGTGACAAGTTGCTAAAGGGGTGCATATAAATATGTATTTGGGGGCTTCATTGCTGCCTCTGCTTAAACATTCTATGAGGCTTTGGTACTGATTTTTTTTTTAAGGTGTCAGCTTATGACAGTTTGGGAAGTCGGTGTGTAGATGTTTCATTTGTGTGGTTGGGGGTAAAACAGTGTGATGCTCAGTAATGAGACTCCAAGTGGGCCATCTGCAAGTTAAATTTGTGCTGGACCGCTCACAGATAGAATCCATTAGGTTAAGCAAGAGTTCATTTTCATTGAACATTTTTATTACATAATTTTTGAGCCAAATATAATTGGTTGGATTGGAGAGGGATCATGGCCTTGTACAGCTGATAACATTTAATTTCCAGATCAAACATCTAGGATAGGAACTACATTCACATCATTAATGCAGTAATTATTATTATTCTGTAGCACATTTGGTCTTGTGTTTGCTACTGGGGAATCTAAAATAACTGTCGCGTGTATTAATAAAATCCTTGCTGAATACACCATCCCACTATATCTGGCCAAGATGCCATAACACTGGTTCTGGTTTTGCCTCTAGGCCCAATTGTCAAAACCAGTGAAAATTAAATGTGACAGGCTGTCGGCAGTCACATTCCTCGTACTTGGGACATGCACACCAGAAAAAGAAAAATTAATCAACAAACTTTGTAAAACTAGCAAAAGCAACTTCGATTTAACAGTTTTTGATCTCAAAACCTGTACTACTGCCCAATTGTCTGAATTAAAGACCACCTTCTTGTCGCACAAATGACCCTACCAAACCACTGTGGCCACCCAAATTGGCATCAGCTCCAAAAAGGCCACATCCTTCTTCCACTCAAACTCCCAGTCGTCAGGCCACTGAACTTCAAACCGTTCACCATTGAAATATGTACCCATTCCCTGTCCTTCCACAGTGTTTGTAAAAAAATTGCAAATCCCCTTGTGCAACCTAATCCCTCTGCCAAAAGGAAATACCATTAAAGCTGATGCCCACAGACTCAAATTAGCTTGTACCAAACTTAGTCATACCCAATGGTGTTTGCCTTTCCCACCCTTTATCAAAAATGCAGTCAAAACCCTTTTGCATTAGGGATGCTAAGACACATTTTGGGGGTTTCTTGCTTAAGTAAATGATGAGCAAAGTCAGCAAATGTAATAAGTTTAGGGAGACAGTTTAATTGGTGTATAAGGTCATTCTGTCAATGCATTACTGTCACTGCAAAGAGCCCCTCTTCCATACTCCAAGTTTTAAAAAAACACAGCGGCACTGTGAAACTGTCTAAGTGAATTATCTCATCCTGGCCTTTTTGACAAAGTTTGTAATGTATTTCATAATGCTATTCAGGATCACTCCTCTCTTTGTGACGTTTGTATGGAAAACATTTCCTGGAATCATATGAATGCAGTATGTCATTCATATGGTAGGGCAATCACTCTGGGTAGACTAGAGTTAGAAATCTTCAGTCTTTTTGTTTGTTAATATTGAAAATCTTTTCTGCTTTTTCTTTCATGCCCCTTAACAGAAGCAAGGGTAAATTTTGTTTTACTTTTTTTGAGCAGAGAGAGCATCTTTCTTCTGCTACCAGTTTAAACATGCATCTATCCCAATGTGCATGAGTCAAAAGTGACTGACTGGGTTTGTTAGAAAGCAGACAAGCACAGAATTTGAAATGCTGGACAGCTATGCATAACATAGTAGCTGAGTCAGACAGCAAACAGGCAATCTTTGTAAAATGTCCTTCACAGTTGTTCATATCAGGTCACAGCAGATGGTAGCCTAATGAAATTTCTGGCATTTTTGTTCAAAGTCCAGTTTAAACCATGGAGTGATGAACCAAAATCTAGTATACATCAGATTTCCTCTTTTTAACAAAATTTAGGCAACAAAATTCTGTTGCTTTTAATTTTTGTTTTAACAATTACACATTTTTAATATTCATATCTCAATTTTTTTCTGCATCAGTGCAGGTAAGACTTTATCAGTGACATTTTCCATTGAAATTTCTTTAAACAGTTATTTTCCATTGCAGCAGTACAAATTCTTTAATTTCCCTTTAATCTGAAAAGGTTTCATTATTTGTGAATAGTTACACCAAGCACTCATCTCTGCATATGTACCCTTTATCATGTTAGAGGGAGAACAAAAACATTGCTTGTGTCTGAACATTCTTAAAATGTTAAATCTTGTTATGGCTGTTACAGGTAGGCAATGTGGAACGAAGTTAGTCCTATCATATTACTATAAGTAGGATTCAGGTGCTAACATAACACAGCACAAATGTTTGTAATACCTTTGTGGGCTATCAGCTGATAGCACAGTCCTGAAGTAATAACTTGAGATTACCAAAGACCGTAACTGAAATGATTGCAAGCTTTTATTTTAGTGGCTTTCAAAGACAATTTATACCCAAAATTGCTACAGTGATGTCAGTATTACTTTCATATTTATGCAATGTGACTCCGAGACTGAAACGGAGTTGGAAAACTGGCGTTGCCAGAAAATAGCTTCTGGTATGTCATTAATTACAGAGAATGTAATCCTAGCTGTTTTATTTTCAGTTTGTTATGCAAGACAGGACTAGATATCTTTAAAAAAAATAAAAGTGGTTCCTTCAGCAAACAACTGTAGTAGTACATTGAATAATCTTACATTTTGGAATTAATGGAATTATCAAAGTTCAAAGGTCGTGTAATTCCTGAATATCACAAACATCATTAATTATAAAAGTACACAAATCATGTTCTGGAATCCCTTTTAGACAGTAATCCACAAATTCTTTGTATAAGTGTGACCAGTTTTTATAGGTCAAGTTAAAGTTCTCAGCAAGTATGGTGGAGATTTGTAGGAGTTTGCTCAGTCTGCAGCATATAGTTTATTAACAACTCAGTTTAATTCAGTCTTTTTATTTAATTTTTAATTAATCTGCATTTACCAGAAAGGAAGAAAGGGGATGACAGTAGAAAAGGATAAATGCATAGTCTAGAAGCAAAAACAGATGCTGTATCAATACAGAAATGATCAAACTATTGTGAAAGGAGTGCATCTCTTATGTTGTGTAGTTAAATAAATATATTAGATTTCATGGTATATATTTCTTATAGCACCACTATTTGTCAAAAACATAGTGTTCTTTCAGTATAAAACCAGTTTCATATTTTCTTTGTTTTGTAATGTAACATTATCCTTTTTGCACTTCATCATGTAGAGAGCAAACTTCATTTCTTCTCAAACACCTTGGAACAAGTCTTAGAGCGTCTGTCAAAGGCTAAAAATAGCACTTCCTTGGGACCAGACGTCGTTGCAGGCTACATTCACATCAGTGTCACATATGCACTATCTGAGCTTCTACATAAAGTGTTCAGCCTCATCCTATCCTTGGGGTATATGCTTGATGCTTGGGGAACAACCACTGTTACTCCCCTACGTAAGGGTGGACCTCTTTGGTAATTAACCCATGAAAGTTATCATAGCATAACAGAACTCCTTTATTATCATAGCGGACTTCATTTATGCAGGTAGAAGAAACTTAACTGATTGACCTCAATCAGTTTGGTTTTGTGAATAGCAAGTACTATCTTCTGAACCTGCTGCACTTCTTTGAGAAGGTAACAGAGGATGAGGACAGTAATTACTCCATGCACACTGATCAAAACTACTGACACTTTTCCATGCTGACAGTACTGAAAAATTAAACAAACTTAATATAAAGCCTTTCTTAATGTAAACTGTAGTTAATGGGATATTGAAGGGAACAGTTCTGGACACTATTCTATTTGGCATTTTTTGCAGACATATAAGCTAATATTTCAGAAGTGACCAAGTCTGTCAATTACTGCAAGTTGGACACTGGTTGGTATCCTTTCATCCACAGATACTAAACATCTTTAGTTAAGGTTGGAATATGCAGATACCTGATATAGCAAAAGTGCTTTCACAACAAAAAAATAATACTTTATAAATGCTTTCATTCACTTGTATGGCATGAACGTCTTCAGAAGTGGTTTCAAGCTAAATAGAAAAAAGTGCTGCATAGTAACATTCAGCATAAAAACTGCATTCACTTCATATCTTATAAATAGCACTCTTCTTTCAGATAGATACAGCCAGAAGAACTCCGGGTACCTATTTGGACAGCTGTTTCACATTCAATCACCACTGTAGTCAGGATTTTCTTTTGTCTCCCCAGTTAATTTCCAAGGCAGTATCTTGAAGATAGAAGGAAGCTGCAGTACCAGTGTACACTTCCCATTATAAGACCCATCTTCAAATGCAATGCTTCCTTCGGTATGTACAAGTCCAAACATATCACTCAACTGAAAAGGCCCTAAAGATTTCTAACCAGTAAAATGCATTGTCTTAAATCAAGAAGATGCATGATATTTGCACAGAAAAGTCTGCGCATATATTTCTGTACCCTGAGTAGATTGTACAGAATCTTACTGTAGGATCAGAGTACTGTAGCTCCTGTGGTACTTGGTTCGATTCTCTCAGCTATCATTTGCCTACTGTGTGATCTTGAGCACGTCACTTAACCAGACATTGTTCCTAGGCTGTCCCTGAAAAGTGACAGTGTGTCTACTGGGCCTACCTAGTTAACAAATGGGTATTATTATTATTATTATTATTATTATTATGGTCTATTGATGGCATGCGGGGATTGAGAGTGGAAACTGGTAGCATGTATTTTGGGAGTATGCAAAATTGACTGAGTTTAAAGATGCATTGCAAAATGTCTTTAGGCAGATGCTGGGTGAGTAAGTGAAAGTTATTAAAGAGATGATGATGCTAAGTTAGATTAGGTGAACAAAGATATCAAGACATAAAAAGGCCTTATTAAATTTAATTATGATAGCAGTTAAAAAGGTATAACTAGAAAATAGACGTCAGGGGTAAATCCATCAGTCGAAGATGCACTAGCTATTATAATAGCATGCAGACAGGATCTGAAAGTTCGACTGCAGAATCCTACCCTAAGGCACTGTACGAGCACATTCACTCGTGCATGAGTCATGCCATCCCAAATAGAACCAAGATGCTCTCCTCCAAAAAAAGGAAGCCAATCTGGTGGTCCCCTGCTATAAACAAACTACACAACAGAAGGAAGAAACTGTTGCAGAAAAGAGGAAAATCCCAGGATGCAAAAAACCCCCTCACCAGCCTCAGTAAGGAGCTGAGATCCCGCATAAAATCCTCAAAAGCTAGTTACGAAAATAAAATTGCCAAAGATTCCAAGGCCAACCACAAGGCATTCTATAGTTCAACCACAAGGCATTCTATAGTTATGTCAAGAATCTAAATGGCAATGCTCAAATCTGCTCTGAGCTTCAACAGAATGGCATTAAATATACTGATCCCAAGGATATTGCCAATATCCTGGCAGATCGATTTAGTGTCAACTTCACCCCCCTCTCACCCCCTAAAGGGCCCATCTCAATACCAAAAGATTGCCAAATTCCGGTAATCATGGCCACACAGGTAGAAACCGCACTCTCCAAAGCTAAGAATACAGCATCCATGGGACCAGATGACATCCCAGGCTGTATACTACATGAACTAAAAAATGAACTGGCACCTCACCTAAGTGTTATGTTTAATCATAGCCTCACCTCAGGCTTCGTGCCACTGAGTGGCGCACAGCTACAGTTATCCGACTCCACAAGGGGGGATCCACCTTGGATCCCGGGAACTACCGTCCCATCAGTCTGATGAGCCTGATCTGCAACGGCATGGAACGCATTATCATGGAACTTATAAACAAAGACATTGGCAGCCTTCAAACACTGGACCCCACCCAGTTTGGGTTTGTGAAGGGCTGATCTTGTCTCCTTAACCTGATTGACTTCTTCAACTCAGTCTTCAGAGCTGTGGACAAGGGTAAGGCGGTCCACACAGCCTGTCTAGACCTCGCCAAGGCCTTCGACACCATCCCCCACTCTGGAACCATAGATAAACTTACTAAGCTGGGCATAAATCCCTACGTCACTTGATGGGTTGCCAACTGGCTTACTGACAGAACCCAGACTGTAAAAGTAGCCGACTCCAAATCCAGCTCCAGACAAGTGACAAGTGGAGTACCTCAGGGTTCAGTCCTGGGACCACTCTTGTTTGGCATCTACTTCACTGAAGTACACGCCAACACTAAGGGACTCTGGCTAACAAAGTTCGCAGATGACTGCAAACTGGGAGCCATTATTGAATCCCCAGATGATGTGGATATTCTACAAAAGGGCCTTACAGAAACAGATGCCTGGTGCCAGAGCCATGGGCTCAAGCTTAATGCCAAAAAAATGTATAATTATCCCCTTTGGAAAAAAAACACATGTACCCATGAATTACCACATAGGTGGCAGTACACCAAACATCGAAAGTGTGATGATAGACTTAGAGACACAGGCAACAGTGGTCTCTCTTTCAATAGCCACATCGCCACAACAGTCAGGAAATCCTTCTATGTGGCTCACCTCATCACTAAGGGCTTTTCATTCAGAAAAAAGGAGGTCATTGTCCCACTGTACTCATCCCTCATTAGACCCATTATAGAGTATAATGCCCCATTTGGTATGTACCTCACAAGACATCTGCAACAGCTGGTAAGACCACAGAAATACCTCAAAAGAATCACAGGCCTAAAGCAGATGCCATATGATGACCATCTAAAAAACTCCAGCTATACTCTGTGGCATATCGTCTACTCCAAGGCGATCTCTGCTTAACATACAAGGCCATGTCAAACCCTGAGCTGTTAGACATGCTCCACTTAAAGAAATCTCAATCCCTCAGAGCCACATGCTCCAGGGATCTAAACCTTGTCATCACAATGAACAAAACATGCTGGAGGGATAGGTTCATGACCCAGAGACTCCCCATACTCTGGAATAGACTGCCCATACATGTCAAGCAGAGCACCTCCTTGGGCATCTTCAAAAGGAACCTTGATGATTGGGAAGAAATATCCAGGGAATTGTTATGACAAGGCTTGTATAGGCCCTAGAGCCGATAGCCTAGTACCAACCTATGAACCTGTAAAGGAAATTAAGTAATTGGAGAAAGGCTTGTTAGGGGAAGAACAAGATTCTTACCCTTTAAATGGTCATGTAGGACAATTACCTTCACAGTGTGGACTAGAGTGATGGGGAAGAAAGGAATGTTTGTGAGAAATAAAAATGGTTCAGAAGTAAGAGTAGTGAATGGCATGTATAGGTTTATTGGTTAGAAAGTGTTTATAGTTGAAAATCTTAAAACAGTTTATGAAAAAGTGAAGAATAAATTCAATAAATATATGTTGGGTATATATTACTGCTCCAGTGTGATCTGTCAATTTTTTGAGCCATGAATGACCCACTCCTTTTTGACTTCCTGTTTCTTCAGAAAACATTGGCTCTACAAACACCCATCTTAGGGACCTAAATCTAAACCATTAAATTAACCAGACTCACCAGGGAGGGCTGTGGGACATATTGTTAACTAGGACTTATACCAGGAATAAAATATACACCATAGAAGTTAGCAATTTAACACATTCCCTCTTCAAATGTAAAGAATAATATTCGTATTAATTACTTGTTTTTCTTTAGTTAAATTATACATCTCTCAGAATTGGCTTTATCTTGATCAAAAATCTGTAACTTTAAAGAATTTTATAAATATGTCCCCTAAACTCTTAAAGGCACTTAACATTTTACCTAAGTCCCACTCTAATTTTAAAAACAGTAACAGCATAGAATATTGGCAGATATTAATCAGGATTCTGTCATAAATTATACCTATTCACATAACTGTATATATTTTTATGTAAATAAGCTATGAGCAACTATTTCAGTTAGCTTACTCTTTTCTCCACTTATATTGCATACTTCTCAATTATTCATTTACAGTAAGTGTTACTGCTTTTATAATATACATTCATTATAAACATTTTACTTTTTCAAAGGAGAAGTTGTGTCCACTATCAATTTCAGTATTCTATATTTGCATATAGTGTATATAGCTTGTACATTAGGAGTACAGTAGTTAGTATAGCAATAACCCACGCCTGGGTGTGGGTAATGCTAAATTTACCCACGGTTGGCGTGGTTTGGTCCCGAGGAGCCGAGGGACCAAACAAAGCCAACCGTGGGTAATTAGCATTACCCACACCCAGGCGGTTATTGCTATTATATGACATTATTTAAGAAAAGAAACTATTACTTTTCTTAAATAATGGCATAGTATAATGCCTGTTTGCTGCCCTTCCGCAGATGTCTGGCATCCGTGGCAGTTCTGATGTACTGCGCTTGCGCAGTACATCAGAGCTGTGGGTTTACAATGGAGAAAGCAAGATCTCCGTTGCTTTTTTGTGTTCGCTATGTTAAATGAGTTTAACATAGCGAGACAGTTTTAAAATAAGAACGGAGATGTCCGTTGCTTATTTTAAACTGTCTCGCTATGTTAAACTCATTTAACATAGCGAAACACTAAAAGCAACGGAGATCTTGCTTTCTCCGTTGATTTTAAAACACTGTCTCGCTATGTTAAATGGGTTTAACATAGCGAGACAGCTTTAAAATAAGCAACGGAGATCTCTGTTGCTTATTTTAAAGCTGTGTCGCTATGTTAAACCCATTTAACATAGCGAGACAGGGTTTTAAAACGAGTTATACTAATGGAAAAAAGTCCGGGCGACCGGACCTTTTTCCATTAGTATAACTCGATTTACAACAGGCACGCTGGCCAATCAGCGTGCACGTTTTGGGGGGTTCATGGTATAATAGAGTAGTTTATAAGTGTGATTTGTACTTGATTTTCTCTTCTTGCTGCTGTTTAACCTTGTCTTGTTGCTATATGTGTTATAATTAATATAGAGGGTTATGATCTGGTCTCTGATGATAATTGGTTTATTATGTGTTTAAGATATGGATGCCAAGTCATTCAATTCTGAAGGTAAATCTTGGCATCCATGTCAAGAACATATAATACTAGGCTCCAATCATAATGATCCAATCATAATTCTTTGTAGTGCGAGTTATCTGCTCACTGTACTACTTGTTAGAGAAAAAAAACGCTAAGCATGTTCCTGGTTTTCAAAGCTGGTAAAGCACTTAGTGAGTGCTGTCAAACAGACAGCAGCACACATCAGGAAAATATTCTGTAACAAACTGAGGAATAGATTACAGACATAGCAGGAAGAAATGGACTTCTGTTGCTGTTTGTTGACTGGCACTGTCATTTCTCAATACCTAATGCAAGTCCCAACCTTAAAGATGCTTGGGAGTGGGGGTGTTGCTTAACAGTTGGTAAGATCAGGTGTCATACTTAACTAATTTGTCTCTTTGACAATATTGGAGTGTAATCATGGCACTCCATGCACTACAAATGCATTTACAAAATAAGTAAATAAATAATAGACTATCATTACTGTCAGAACTTATGCTTCTTTCTCTTTTATTGCTTTTCCCTATTCCAAGATGTGACTTTCAGTATGCCAAGCATAATTTCCTTAGCTAGGTATTTTACAATAATGTTATCAGCTATGAAATTAAGCCTTACCTAAAGGAAAAATAAGATTGGTTTATATTCTAGCTGAATATTTTTGCACTGGTCAACCTCTATTTATTGTGTCTTTCAGCAGCTGCATTTCTCAGTGTCAGTACACTTCTGGAATTCTTTCACTTTGCTTATGTTATTGGTAACTGTGGCATTACAGTATTGCCAAGGCTAGCGTGTATAAAATGTGTGTATGTCTGTCTATGTGCAGTAAACAGCCTTGAACTTTTATTGGTGTGCTGGATATTTGTTCTGGTAGTTTTATGCTTTCATTCCATGCTCTCATTCTTCCTCCATGCAGTACATTGAAGGGTGTTGGTATATATGTCTATATCTGTTCATATATCTATATATGCATGTGTGTGTGTGTGTGTGTGTGTGTGTGTGTGTGTGTGTGTGTGTGTGTGTGTGGGGGTGTGTGTGTGTACACACATTATATATATATATATATATATATATATATATATATATATATATATATATATATATATAGATTTGTAGATATGAGGAGTTGAATAACATTTGGTTGACATCTGTGTAGTCTTCTTTCGGCTTTTTCCCGGTAAGGGGTCGCCACAGCAGAACTCCGGTCCACTAATGATTGACAGTAGACTTTTTTATGAAACACCGAGGTGCCAGCTCAACGCCCAACCTTCAACGAAGGCACGCCCATTTATGCACGCATATCTTTCGAACGCTACCTAACCGCGGGGAGGACATGCAGACTCCACACAGAAAGCACTCCCAAGCCAAGCTGAGAATTGAACGGGAGAACCTCTTGCTGTGAGGTAACAACGCTACTGCCGTACCACCGCAGCTTTATGTAGTACACAAAATGTGGTCGACTACACAGATGGTTGACAGGTGTATGAGATCACACAGTTCTCAGGGTTGGGAAGTATGCATTTCCCCCACATTGTGCATCCTCAGAGTTAGTATATATACATTAACAGTGCATGGTGGGGAGCACAGCCCCCTCATATAGGGAAGATAATATGTTTTAATCTTTATTTTATGTTTAAAATTTTGCTTGCACTGAGGGTTTTTCTCAGTCCATGAGTAGTAGTGTATCAACATTGTCGATGTTTTGTTGTTGAAGTTTTGATGGACAACATTTGGGTATTTTGAAAATAATAAGTTAACACCCAACTGTACAAACATACACACACACACACACACACACACACACACACACACACACACACACACACACACACACACAGATGTATATGTATGTACATGGGGTTTACTTTATACCCTCGAAACACGAAAAACACGAATCCGAATTGCGCGACACATAAAGAGCGAACCGCGGATACGTCGAACATTCTAAAGCGCGAAAATGTAAACCTCGAACCATCATAGTTGGCCAACCCACCACCCACAACACACTACCTACCCAAACATAATAAAAAAAAAAAACACATATATACACTAACCAAATCCCTACTTCTAACCCTAAATTAAAGCACCAAAATCCTACTGCTAACCCTACACTAACCCCACAAACACAACTGTCTATGCACTATCCTTAGTCCCTCCCTAACCCTAAGGTCCGTAACTACCGCACACTTCCCCTATGGAGCTATAACCAAACAAACTTAATAATCCACACACACACACTTAAAATCCTACACTAAACCTTACATACATTACCTACACAAAACCTTACATACACTACCTACCTATGCACTTACCTTAACCCCTCCCTAACCCTAAGGTCCATAACTATCGCACACTTACCTTACGGAGCTATACCGCAGACGGGCCAACTATGCGATTTCGATATTTCCCCTTTCGCGGTTTCGTTCGTTCGACATATCCGCGGTTTGCTCATTCTGTGTCACGCGATTCAGATTTGGGTTTTACTGCTTTCAAGAGCTTAAAGTAGACCATGTTTGTGTGTGTGTGTGTGTGTGTGTGTGTGTGTGTGTGTGTGTATATATATATATATATATATATATATATATATATATATATATATATATTCATAGGTTCATAGATTCGTACTAGGCCACCTACCATTGTGGGTCATTTCAAACCTAGCCAATAACCCCTTGTGAAAATCAAACCCTACATCTTCTGTCTATAAAGTAAATACATTAACCATTATACCAACCTCCCACCCTTAATATTATTATAGGTCCTTAAGCTCATACTATGCTAACTGCTTTTGTGGGTTATTTTAAGCCTAGCTAATTATCCCATCTGAGAATCAAACTGTGCACCATGTGTTTATAAAGTAATTTGATTAAGTTAAGGACATTAATCCAGACATTCACCAATGCAAATGTAAAGGAAAACATTTCAATTCTCAGTTCACTTTTACACCCACCCCCCTCCCCAACAGCCCAATATTAAAACATATTGACTTAAACATGCTTTTGTCCAACCTTTCTTCTCTTTTTACATTGCAATGCCTACATTTCTTAAAACTAAAATGAGAGGAAAAAAGCACCTGTTTACGTTAGTATCTTTATCCAATACAACAATGACTAAAAATGCTTTGCTATATGACTTGCGGTTTACATCATTAAATGTTTTATACAAATACTTTTAAGAAGAAATTTTTTTTTACTTACCATTACTTTTCCCACCTTCTCACTCCTCTTTATTTCTGTTTACTGTCCTTCCAACCATTAATGACATGATGTGGGGAATGTGCCTGTCAATCTCCCCAACAAGTTTAACAAAGTCAACAAAGGTCCAGTGTTTCTCAGCCACTTTTTCTTGTAAGCCATATTTCACAAATGTCATAAATGCTTTATAGTCTCACATTTGTTCACTAATTTGAGGGTTGCTGGTCGTCTTCCTGTTCGTCTCCCAAACCCGAACTCTGGTTCACGTCCAAGGTACTCATGACTTTCTAGTCAACTCCTGATATTTTTAAGCATCTTAAGCATTTTATTTTGGAACGTTGGAAAAGGTTTCACTGACAAAGTCTCTTTATGAGCCTTTACTTTCAGACGGATGTGAAGCAGAATCCCTTTCTGTTAGATTTCTCACCCATTGTTGGACAAACTTTTGTATTTCACCCTTAGCCTGTTCTGCATCAAAAAAATTACTGTGATCCTCTAGTAAAAAATATTCTGAAGCCAGCTAGATACAGCAGCTTAAGTCTCATACCTGCCCCTCATCATTCACTGATTGCTGGGATGAGTTTACTTCTTTTCTACCCACTGTAGAGTGAATAATCATTTTCCATAAACATTCTGCTGTCTCTGATTTTTAATACTTTGCCCTTTTGCCACAATTTTATCAGGATTGACTCCTTTTCTGCTAATATGATTTTATCTTTACTAATACAGGTCTTGGCTGTAGTTTTGGAGCATACAAAGTAAGTGCCCTTTCAGTTAACAAATCCTGCTGTGGAATGTCAGTCAAGTTACTTGTTTGTACGTTCATAAAATTAGTACTGTTCCTTCCAGTTTCTCTGGTACAGCAGAAAATCTCCATTTTGCTTTGAGTATTCTGTCCTCTAATTCTACCATTTTTTGAAACATCTCTTCTTGAGCAGTCTCATAACTCCGCCAGCCTTTTCTTCATTTCATTGTCTGATTTTTGCAGTTTTATCAGTCCCTCTGCATATCTTTTTAAAGCTTTTCCCATTATTTTAGGCCTTTTGTTGTTTGAATTAATATGGTCCTTCAGTGTTTCACTTATTTTAATCAGCTCTGATCATATTTGACTTTTTTCGTCTAAATTACTGGAAGCCATCTCTTGAACCAAAGCTGAAGCTTGAACTTCTTTTTGCTGAATAGCTGCATTCTTCCCACACACTGTTTTCTCTTCACTTTTTCTAGCCAATTTTCTTTCAGGTTCTCTAAATTTAATCTGTACTAGTTAGCATCTAGGCAGTGTACTTACTAGCCAATTTTATTAGTTGACAATATTACTGGCTGTTGTTTCTCAGTTTGTGTTTTCACACTGATTGAGCTGAAGTTAAGCTGTTGATCAGCGTGCAGCCATCTTGGAAGTCTAGAAGATTTGTCATAATGCATGAATAATTTTCAACTTTCTAGAGGTCTCCAGTTTTGAATACGGAGACAATTTTAGCTTCTTCCCATGTGTCTGCAAGAGCCCATTCCCTAATATTTTTGTTTATAATTATACTTACACATACATCTCAACCTCTTGGAGCAAGAAATCTGGCCAAAGCCTAAAATAATGAGGTAACAAAGGCTCAAAATAGGGACATTTTTTGTTTTATTTATTTATTTATTTTACTATTGCTTTTATAAACTTAGAAAGTTGCTAGAATAACAGGATGGGTTATGGATTTTATGAAGGATATGAAGTCTGAAACTTTTGTGTATCATTATTTAGTGACTTCGGTCCTCAGTGCTTTGCCAGAAAACCATATATTTTGTAAGGAACAGACCAAAAATATGATTCAAAAATCTAGACAGTTCAGAGGTGCAGGCAGTGCAGTGCAGTTAGCTATTAATCTAATTAAAGCATGTGATTCTGGGTCCATAGATGCTGAGCCTAATGTGTTTTGAATTTTCTAAGGAGGTTTGTTAGAGTAGGAATACTTGTTGAAGTAATTGTAAAATAATAGTGCTATCACCCCTTTTGGACCATATCACTGCCTGCTTGAATTGTCAGAGATGTTTCATTTTACAGTGATTTACATCCTTCCCTAAAACAAAATGTATTTATTTTATAGGAAACTGACTTTCTCTCACATCGCCAACCTTCTGTACATGCATACACAGATTGGCTCCCACTAACACATGAGCATCAGGAACTGTCGCACTCAACTTGATCTTCTCAGGAGGGCTTGCAAATTTTTCACTTTTCTATGGTGGTTCCCTTTGTTTTCAGTCCAAAAATGTTATCAGGCTGTCCCTCTGCCTACCTGCATCCCTACTCGCAGCGCAGCTAGTGCTTGTGTTTTGCAGGAAGCTTTCATTATTCGAGCCCTCTGTGTGAACTTATGAATCCCAAACACAGGCATCTTCCACTATCTAAGTTTTTATTTCTTTGAATGTACTCTAACTCTAGAAATGTTCTGACGTTGTTGCCTTTGCAAAAACGTTTGTAAATTGTGTCTATAAGCCAGCTACTGAGTGTTCACACAGCCACATTTGTACCTGTATTTCATTACTTATATCTAATGTGTAAGAACAATGTGCAAAAATGCTAATTACTCTTACTTTCTGATCTCTCTGCTTGTTCTATAAAGATTTTGTATGTTCTAAAGGTTTGTATTGTAGGTTTGAAGGTTTTGTGTGTGTGAAATGTTACCGTATCTTAGAATTGTAGCACTTTCAGACTGATCAGACATTTTCAAGGCATATAATGAAGTACTGTTTGGTTTGCTGCAACTACACTCTGGTATAGCCGTTTACATTTACCCTTCCACTTTTCTTTAACAAATGTCTGCCCCTCTCTCTCGCTTCTCCTGATCTGACCTACACTCTTCCTCTTGCCCTGTCAGTCTTTTTAGCATCACCTCCCACTACTCATTGTAGTTGTTTTCCAATCTCTTTCCATTATATTCTTCTCTGTTTCTGTTGCCCTCCTAATCTCTCCTTGTGTTACATTTCAAATTTCTTGTTGTGAATCACTTACATTTCTTTTTCTGCCACCTAAGTGCCAATAATGTACAGTTCTCTTCATTTAAATTGGAAAATGTACAGTGAGCTTTTTGCACAGAGCAGCTCAGCTTTCCTGCAGGAACCTCTGTTCATCTTTCTGGTTGGTGTCCTGAGGCCATTTGCCTCTGTTCTGCCTTAGTTGTCTCAGCTAAGAAAGGCATGAATCATCATGCATAAAATTAACACTGTAAGCACCTTATTTTTGTGTCTTGGTTCACTTTTACTGTAAGACAAGGTTGTCTATGATTGCTTTTTCACCCATCTGATGCTCAGTGACACCCCCTCACTTGTGCCATCTGATGCTCAGTGATACCCCCTCACTTGTCCCATCTGATACTCAGTGACACCCCCTCACTTGTCCCATCTGATGCTCAGTGACACCCCCTCACTTCTCCCATCTGATGCTCAATGACACCCCCCTCACTTCTGCCATCTGATGCACAGTGACACCCCCTCACTTCTCCCATCTGCTCAGTGACACCCCCTCACTTCTCCCATCTGATGCTCAGTGACACCCCCTCACTTCTCCCATCTGATGCTCAGTGATACCCTCTCACTTCTTCCATCTGATGCTCAGTGACACCCCCCCACTTCTCCCATCTGATGCTCAGTGACACCCCTCACTTCTCCCATCTGATGCTCAGGGACACCCCCTCACTTGTCTCATCTGATGCTCACTTACACCCCCTCACTTGTCTCATCTGATGCTCACTTACACCCCCTCACTTGCATGTCAGGAATGGAAGGAGTGGTGCAGGACTTCTTTGCCTTTAATTCTTAATTGTATTGCCATTTTAGCATGATGAGGTTGCTGTCATTTCCACAGGACCATTTCAGCCCCTGCCTGAATTCATCTCCGATCTGTTTCATTCTGTGACAGGTGATCAGCCTTCCCTAAAATAAATCCTATTGCTTTTACAGAAAACAAGCTGTAGCCTGCTTTAGTGTCCAGCTTCCACCTGCACTCACCCCCTAAAAACAATCATTTGATGTCCTTTCATATCACTGTTGCAGTGTTCTTCACTGAAGGGATCTTCTGCCAAGGACAGCCCAATATCTGGCCAGTATACTAAAGCCTTTAGATTTTATAGGCACTGTACTTTACATGTATGCTCCCTGTGTTGGGCATAAAGGTGATGTATGGAAGCAAATACTCAAAACTTCTTTGTTGCCAGACTGAATGCCATTATCTCATGTCAGTCTGAACACCCTTCTGCTGTGCTGGTTATCAAGCCATTTTCAGATGTGTGCCATTGTCATTTCTTTTCTTTTTTTCCATTTAGTTGGTTACTTGTGTTCATGCCATCCAAGAAGAGAAAATGTCAGTGCAGGTGGCAGATTCCCCATAAAGATAACCACAACCAGTGCCTATTTTTGCCTAGGTGTTTTTCAAGATCCTACACAGTGCTCTAACTGTCCAGCATTTATCCCTAAGACACACCATAGCAACGTATCTTGTTTTTCCATACTGTTGTCTCAGGGTACTATGGTGAAACATCCCACCCCGAGGGACAGCAAATGTCTAAGAAGAAGGTCAAGAAGTCTAGGCAAAATCCTATTGCAGTCCAGCCTCCACTGGACATCTCTCTAGAAACATGTGAAAGCCCTTGGTGGCATGGATCTGAGTTTTCTCACATCCTCAGAGACTTTTGAAACATCTGCTCCGGACATTGAGGAGGGAACTACGGCTATTTCCAATCTTAGTCCAGGAAGAGATTCTTGGTACAAGTATTGAATCTCACCAAAAGACCGAACCGCTGAGGGTTGTTTGGGCAGACATCCCTCTTAAGAAAAAGCAACAGGCAGAGCATATTGCCTCTATTGCTAAAAATCCTCAGGTTGAACAGCCTTTGAAGCCTCCCCATGGTATTTCAGTCCCTGCTCTTCCCTGGTCTTTCACTTCTGTTAAGAGGGCAAAGGAACTGTATTCCGCAGATGAGGACTTAGATTCTAGGAAGGCATCCCCGGCGTACTCCTCTCAAATCCCTTCATGTATAGACTATGGCTCAGAGGAAGAAGATTATTTGAGCCTGTATTCCCCTTTGGAAGAATTATCCTTTGGAGAAACTGTTGCACATATGATGCAGTGCTTTAAATGGGATTGCTCCTATGTCTCTGATATCCAAAAGAGATACTATGAGCTCTTAAAAATGAAGTCACCCAAGCCGCCTGCAGTTTCTCCTGTTTCAGCAGCTGTATTGGTTACCATTTCTTCTTCTTCTCCTGTAGCTCCAGACTTTCAGCCCCTGGCCCCTAAAAAAACCTGATAGATTCGACAAGGTGCCTGAGGACTGCAAGTTTTTAACCTCTTATGACCTCTTACGGGATGTATAAATAGATTCACTGCACCTCCTCCCTCAGATGGAACAGTAAACTATGCTGAGTTCTACATAAATGCTTTATGCAGACACCTGAGCAAATGCATTGATTTGGCCATACGAGATAGGACTAAAACATACTCCTGAAGGAAGAGCAAACCTGTCTGGTGGGCACCTTCCATTAACAGGCTTTATAATAGGAGGAATAAATTGCTGTCTAAGAGTAAGAGGGAGTGAGACCTAAACTGGAAGCACTCACTCCTCAGCTTAAACAAGCAAATAAGACTTCTTGTGAAGTCCTCTAAAGCCAACTACGAAGCCACATTAGCTTCCTCAACTAAGGAGAACCATAAATTGTTCTTAGTTACATCTGTAACCTAAAAGGAAAGGCCCAGATCTGTGCCAAACTGGTAGTTAATGATATCACATATACTGAGCCAGTGGACATTGCTAACTTGTTGACAGGTTCACTCCCCTGTCCCCATCACACTTACCCCAAGACATCCCTACTACCTGTCCTTTACCTTGTATCTCTGAAGAGCAGGTCATGAACACCCTCTCTAAAGTCAAAAACACAGCATCCATGGGACCTGATAACATCCCAGGCTGCTTCCTATATGGGCTCAAACAGGAATTAGCAACACCATTGGGTACTGTTTTCAGTCATAGTCTAAGCACTGGCTTTGTTCCAGCTGAATAGATAAAGGCACCCTTTGTCCCCCTTCACAAAGGTGTTGCTTTCACTGACCCCCAGGAACTCTAGACCTGTTAGCCTGATGAGCCTTATCTGCAAGGCCATGGAGAGAGAATCATCATGAAACTTATCAACAAAGATATTGGTAACCACCAAACACTTGACCCTTCTCCATTTGGATTTGTCAAAGGGAGATCATACCTGTTAAACCTGGTGGACTTCGAGACAGTCACCAATGCCCTGGATGAGGGGAAATCTGTGCATATAGCCTACCTAGACTTAGCCAAGGCTTTTGACACTATCTCCCATGCAAGCATAATTGATAAATTCACCCAGCTAGTTATCAACCCATATATCATTAGATAGGTCAGTATCTGGCTCACTGATAGAACCCATATAATAAAAATAGGGGAATCCACCTTCAACAGCAGACTTGTAACCAGTGGTGTTCCACAGGGATCAATCCTGGGACCTCTACCATTTGGAATGTATTTCTCAGAAGTGCAAGCTAAAATTAAAGGTCTGGCTGACAAAGTGTGCTGATGACTCCAAACTGGGAGCAGTCATAGAATCTCCAAACAATGTCAACATCCTACAAGACGGTCTTAACTAAATAAATGACTGCTGCCAAAGTCATGGCCTTAAACTCAATGCAAAAGAAATGTGTTATCATCCCTTTCCTTCTAACTACCACATCAGTAACAACACAGTAAGTATGCACTCAGTGGTGAGAGTCTTGGGCACACAGGTTAACAGCAACCCTACCTTTGATCACCATGTCTCCACAGTGGTAAGAAGGACATTTTATATTGCTCCTCTCATAAGTAAGGGCATTGCCTCCAGAAAAAAAGAAGTTATAACCTCCTGGTACTCTTCCCTCATCAGCCCAATAATTGAGTACAATGTCCCTTTTGGTATCTACCTTTCCAAGCACTTGCAGCAATTGGAGAGACCACAAAGGTTCCTCACAAGGAAATGTTAAGGTCTTCAGCATCTGTCCTATGACGAACGTCTGAAAGCACTGTCACTTTATTCCGTTTCATACAGACTATTCAGAGGCAATCTCTGCCTTTCATATAAGTTAATCTTTGACCCTGCTTTTTTGGAAATGCTGCATATCCGTATGTAAAGTAGTACATGGGTTACTCGCTCTAATGACTTTAACCTGGTATGTGATATTAATAGAACCTGCTGGATGGACAGATTTGTCTACGAGAGGTTGCCACACTTTTGGAATGCAATATGGACGATTGGATGGTTAACCATAAATTTACCCCAGGAGTTCCACCTTTGACTCTCTTATACAGGTGTGATAGGTGCTGTTCGTGGAAATAAGGGTAAAACTTGGCTGAGCTTGTAAGGGCCCTAGGATCATTAGCCTAGTAACCTCCTATACTTGCTATTATATTTATGCATTTTCCACATTTCTTGCCTTCTCATCTGATCCTTCACCTTATATTCTCTCTTATTTTTTGGCACATTCAATTACTGCCTGATTTTTATTAAATTATGGTTTGATTTCCATTCCTGCTTCACGCTGATATGCTTCTGCTGAACTAAGCAGGGAAGTCATTTTAGACTGATTCTTCTCATGCTTCAGAACTTTCACTGCATTTGGGTCTTGTGAGGTCAGCAGATACGTATGCAGTCCCATGATTGCAGATCTGTACACATAATGAGTTTAGAGGAGGCCCATACCCCCTTCAGAATGGAGAATATATAATCTTGGTATGCACTGATTTTTATAAATCATTTAATGAGCATGAAGCACCCTTCTTGTTTTCCCGTCCAACCTGTCAAACACCTTTTGGGGCCAGTCATTCCCTCCAAAACTGTAAGTTAAGACAGGAAAAGCAAATTGGTTTGTAGCTTGAACTTTGTTGCTAGATGTCAACCCTGTTTTCAGTATTAAAGTCTTCTAAGATATTCCTTACTAGGTTTTACTCCCATTTGTTCATGTTTTATTGTTGATCCTTCATCAGTTCCCAAATATGTATACACTCCCTCTTGCTCAGGTTTTTTTATATCATATTCTTGTCCCAAACTGATGTTTTCTTGGTGCTGCAGCTTTCCTAATTTAAAGGTTGCTTTTGTACATTCCTATATCATCTAAAAAAGTTTTGACCACTTACAGTTGTGCTTTCACTTCTTCACCTGATGAACTGTAGAGTTTTATATCATCTACTAAAAGAAGATAAGTCTTTCTACTTTGTTTTTTTCCAGCAGTCAAATTGTAGCCAAGACCTAATCTGTTAGATGGACAACTTAATGGGTTAAGGGCAAGGCAAAAGAGCAGCGGTGACAGTGAGTCACCCTGGAATATCCCCCTTTGAATTTTTATCCCTGGAATAATAATTTATTGTTTATCATGGCTTAAATGCAAAGTGGATTGCCACAGTTTCATAGTCGCTGTAATGTAATTGATCAGTGTTGGGTGCATCTTATACATTTTTAAATGCTCTTTTATCCATGAATGTGGGATACTCTCAGATACTTTTTTGTAGTCTATCCATGGCATACTTAGATTCTTCTCCTTTTTACAGGTCTCCATTATGACTTTTAACAACAAATCATCCTTTGTTACATATTACTTTCTTTTATTACCCTTTTGTTCTATTGCCACAATTAAGTTTTCTTCTAAATGACTATAAACTCTGTCAGTATCAATTCCAGTGTATAGTTTGTACATTGTCAGAAGGCAAGCTATTGGTCTATAGTTTTTAGGATAGCTTGCAGATTCGCTCTTAAGTAAGAATATAGTTTTTCCTATTGTTAGCCAGGTTGGTGCCTGTTCGAGGTATGCATATAAATAGTTCTTACTCATGGTTAAATCTTCATGTAGCAAAGTTAATTACTTAAATTACAGAAGTTAGTTACTGTATCTGGGCCTGGGTTTACTAATTAGGAGCGTTTCTTAACTATGTTTCAATCTCTCTGGCCTTTACTTCATCCCATTTCATATCCTGTATATTTGAATTTCTTATTCTTTCTTTTACTTCTATCCATTTACATCTTTTTTTATGTTCCATAGGATCTTCATAGATATTTCTCCAAAATGTATTTATTTTCTTTTTGGTGGTGGTTCAATTCCTTTTGCCTTGTTTCCCCAATTGTCAATAAAACTTTTTTGGGTCATCAATAAATTGTTTATTTTCTACTTTTCCTTTATATTTATCTGCATGTCTTCTCATGTTTTCTGCCTGTTCTGGTATTTTAAGTTTATTATTTGCAGTAGTGCATAGTAGATCATGATCTGTTCTGATACTGTGCATTGCTTTTATCATGTCTATCTTAGTCTTTTGTTGATTTTTTCCCTCTTTTATACTCTAACAGCGACACTTCTTTTCTTAATTGCTTTATAGTTTTCTCTATTTGATACTTCCATGATGGCATTCAATTTCTCTCCTTCCTTTCCCTTACTGGCCTGTGTTTTTGTGGTAAGACTTTATCTGGTTATTAATTTAGCTGCACAGTAGTATGTCCTATTTACTTCTGTTATATCACATGACTCTCTGTGGACAGTTTGTGTTCATTTGTTCTATCAAACTTCTAATTTTGGGGGTTTTATTGACTTTCTGTAATCTGTTTCTTTCATTGCTCTTAATATGTCTGTTCTTTTCGAATAAATCAACTCTTCTCTTAGATCATTTTCTTCTAAACTGAGAGCACATTCTTTGTTCTGCATTTCCTGTGGGCATTCTGTAGAAAGTTCCCTATTGCACTGTCGCAGGCACAGGTTGTTGAATGCGTCTTTGTCGAACTGAAAGGGGAGAAAAGGCAAAATAGCAAAGTGGCTTTTCAGTGAATTCTTTCCCTGGGAAAAAAATTTGCTTGGCCGCTTTCGCTACTTTGCCATTTTCAGCTCTATAGTGCGATCTCAGAGTTGGTATATTTAAGTAGGGGGGTGTTGGGGGTTGAAGCCCCCCACATTATGTAATGTTTTACAGTTTTTTATTTTTTTTTATTTTGGAACAGCGATTTTTTTCCCTTGGAAAAAATTCACTGTTCTGAAGTTTCAGTGTTGTAAGCTTTTGCTTACTTGGGGTCAGTTATGTGTCACTCACTCTTCTGAGTGCAATATCATACTATAGACCCATTCACTTTCCCCCAGTTTCCATACCCAAGTGTTAAGCACTTGATGCACACAGCATCCACAATAAACATTATCAAATTAACTCATTTCACACCATCACCTTGACACTCTTGCTATTACTGATTCCTGGCTCAGATATGATACACCAAACTTACAGTACTGTCTGCCCTCCTACAAAAATCCTCTAGGATTTCAAACCAGGTAAAAGAGGGGTGGTGGTGGTGGTGTACTGCTACACAAGAAACACCTCATCTCCTCCCCCATTGCCTGAGCCAATGCACAGAAAGAGATTAGTCCTAACAGGATTCTCAATAAAGTACATGCAGTCAACAGCAATCCCCTACTAATTGTGATCATCTACCCCCCACTACAAATATTCATGACCCTCATTACAGTACTCACAGAAAAGCAGCATCATTATAGAAGGCAACTTTAACATGAATTTCTCAGGTCCTAGAGCAGCAGACATCTCTCAATCCCTGTCTTACCATACCCTCTTACATCTAGTCTCTGAGACCACCAGACCCAGTCTCTAGTCACCTAAACATGCCACTCTTGATCTCAATTTTAACAGCATCCCAACCAACCTCTCCAACATCACAGTTCTCTGCCCTATCCTAAGCGACTGCTTTCACATTCATTAACAAACAGCCAGTAAAACTTCACCAATCCTCAAGGCCTTTAAAGCCCAATCACATAATAGCATTACTAAAATGAAAACCTACCTAACCCTCTTGCTCCATCTCCTTCCTCATCCTTTCAGGCGATGACCCTAACTCAGCAAACCTATCCCTCATCCCTACTTCATTTTCAAAACAAGTTCTTCCGTCAAATCCAAAGACTCCACAGAACACACAAAATCAACTGTCTAAGCAAATAACTCAAACACCTTCTCAGACTTACAGATGAAGCCTGGCAAAAGTGGAAACAAAATCCCATCACTGACAATTGGTTCACCTTTGTAATGTTTAATAACCTAGCAAACAAGCTAGATAGAGAAACAAAACCCTCATCCAATAAAACAAGCGATTGCCCCTTCTTTGTTTACTAGACCAATTCTATGAAGGAGTCGACCTTCTCACTGGCCGAATTTCACCCAGATACCAATTCCACAAAAGAAATTGCCTGCAAAAAACATATCTAACTTGCACAAATTTCATTCATGAGTCCAGCCTTATTTCTAAAACATGTACCGTCCTCCTCCTCCTCACCCACCCTACAACCCTCCCTTCTATTTCAAGCTCATTGCATTAAAAGAAGACTCTAAATTGCTCAACATTATTCCTCATAGTACTTTTCCAGGATTTTACAACCTTTTCCCTTGCTTTATAAATTGCTATAGAGAACATGTCTACCTCCTCTATAACATTTTTAATGTCTGTCTGTCCAAAAACATCAAGCCATTAGTCTAGAAAATTGACTATAACTGTTGCCAAAACAAATTAACCCCAGTAACAACTCTGACGTCCACCCCATATCCATACTCCCAATTCTTGATAAACCCTTTGGGAAAAAAATTGGCTATACACAGCTATCACAATACATCCATAAGTACCACTGCTTTCTCAAAAACAACATGGCTTTTGGCCTGATAGAAACATGAGGTCAGCTGTTTGGACCCTGATATCATTCTATATAATACTGACAAAGGCATCCTTATAGGGGCTTTATTTGTAGATCTGACCAAAGCATTTGATCTTATTGTTCACATACTTGTCATGGAAAAAGTGACTTAAATCAGAATCGGCACAAAAAGCATTCCCTGGTTTCAAAACTTACTCTCAAACAGGCACTTCAAAATTGAAAATAGGATTTATTTCCTCATGTATAGCACCAGTCTACAAAGGAGTTCCTTAAGGACCCATCTTAGTCCCCCTTTTCCTTGTCTGGGCCAAATAGAAACAAGCCACAGCTGCCATAGGCATTAATCCTTTTCTCCCAACTCAAATATGTTCTTCCCATCATTGCTTAATGCCTCCAAAAACAATGCTGCCATTCTACAGACTGGCTCAGTGCCATCTGATGCATCATTATTTACCCCCCCCCCCCCCAATAGAACACCACTGCCTCATCCTAAAAGAAAAATGGCTTTCTATTAAGCAAAAAGCAGATGATCTTTTAAGATCTTGGCTCTTTAAACTTCTGTATCTAAATACTTTTATTCCTAACTAGTTAATTATTTAAGGCTTGTTTCAAGTGTACATGGTTGTCTGAAGAAGTCAGAGTATTGTCTCTGACGAAAGCGCTCACATTAAAGTTTTTAAGTTATAAATCTGTTTGAACTTAGTTTCTAATTACAAAGCCATTTCATTGTGTGTTTTTAACAGTTATAGTTCGTTTTATTGGAGTTATACTTTTATTCCTTTGTCAGCCAAACTGCATGAAAAAATTATTTTCCATAAACTCTATTCACAAATTGCTCAGACACACACACACACACACACACACACACACACACACACACACACACACACACACACACACACACTGAAAATAACCTCCACTGCACTGAGCACTTCTCCAGCTCTCTGGTAATCCCTCTCTCTCTCTACACCTAAAATAACTGACAGATTAGCCCATATTTAAGCAGGAACTCAAAATGTACTTACTAAAGCAAGTTCAGTGTACCTGCTTTTCTACTGGCCAGATCTCCTAATCTCTACTGCATCCTTTCTCCAACTTTGCTTTATTCCTATCCATGACAATCTACTATTTTGGTGATCCTTCAGGCATATTGTAAATAAAATGCTCGTTGGTTGTTTATTCATTGATCTTTTTTTTTAAACACCTTTATTGAGTTATAACTTGTGACACAGACAAATTTACATTTCTTTAAAAGTAATCAAACTGCATTAACAAATTCACATTTACATTGTACTTCACATATATTGCTATATATCATATAACCTAAGCAACATTACATAAATTATTCAATTCCTGCCTTTTTTTAAACAAGAAACATCTTTATTAAGCCATCACTTATGAAGTAGGCAATCATACATTTATATAAACGAAAACAAACAACACCGACACAATCCTAGTTACAAGCATTTTACATCACAAACCATACTGACACACCCAGATGCAAACATTATAAAGCACTTATAATCTACCCAATAATTTTCAGTCAAACATTGCATAGCTCGTTTAGGTCCTGTCTTCTTTTAAACCTCATTCCTCCCCTGTATGTATTGTTCCCACAATGCCCATGTTTTGTCCTGTGTTGTTTGCTCCTACCCTTTTCTAAAGATCTCACTTCCAGTTGTTTTATATCTGTTACTGTATTCACTACTTCTAGTATAGTTGGTTTACATTTTTATAAATTGTAGGATCTTAAACTTCAAGACTACTTGGAATGGCTTAATAACTGCCTACCCTTATTGTACTTTTTTGTGAATATTTTCACCAGGCTGTGCCTGACGTAGGTCAGTAATGAATGATCATTGCCCTACAGCAGTAAACATGCATACATAAATAAAAAGTAAGACTGCCACCTGACTTTCCATTTTTAGAAAGATTTGCTTCTACATTCTCTGTGATGGTACCATGGTATGTTAAATACAAAGCAATCAAATATTCCAAAACACACAAAAACACAGGGCACCAGCGATTCATTCAAAGGAGCTTTACTTTCACCATTAAAACATCTGGCCTTGAAGGTGAAAGGCCGAGGTACCAGATGTTTTAATGGTAAAATGGTACCATAGTAGTCTTTAAATATTTCAGCCGATGCCATGTGGAAATTTATGCAAAAAGCACCTTCTGATCTCAGTTTTGATTTCTGTCTGAAGCTTAAATTATTTTCTAAAAGAAAATGCTTTTTGTTTCCTCTGTCTTGATGGTCCTATACTAGTCCCCCTTTACATTTCTTGCATTTATTTGTTATGACTCTGATTGTAATTTTTTTTTCTCTGAATGTCAGACTTGATGTACTTTCTAGCTCTCATCTCTTGCTGTCATGCCTTCACAGACTCCTTTAAAGAGACATGATAATCTGTTACCATATATTCTGATCAGACTAGAAGACATTAATCTGTTGTCAGTACCTACCAGTACTGAAGTGAATTAAAAAGACAATAGGTGATTAAGGTCCTGTAGGCAATTCATGAAAAAACACTTAATGATATTTAGAATCTCCCACTTTCTTGAAACTTGTTGTTCTGCCCATCTTCATATTGTATGAGGGAGCTAACCTATTTCCATATCACAGTATCAGAAATGCAGGTAAATACCCCATGCATGTTTGGCTAGGATGCCATAAGGTGTTACATTTTTGATGTACCTGGTCTGGATCCTGCTGTGAATGATTTCTCTTCCTGTACATTTAAAATAGTTACCACTTGTATGAAGCTCATTGAGTTGTAGGCACTAATTACTATTGTTGTGATCACCCAGAAGCAACGGCAGCAGATTGGATGAGTGAATATCATACCAATGTGGAATGTTAAGTGATAGTTTTGCAGCCTTACCTTTTTTGATATAGATGTGTGATGACTCACCACTGAACCAGTAATCACATAGCCTCAATCCTCACCACTGGCAACAGTGGGAGAGACGTACACCAAAAGGATGAAAAGATGCACAAACGCAGTATTTCCAGATGCAGCTCTCTGCATCAAGTGCAATTTCCCTTAAGAGCATACAGAGACCGCAGTCAGTCCGGGGCTGGTTTCTCCCTCTTTCTCCGTATCCCCAGTAAAACTCCCCACTGTCACAGCTATAGAGTTGAGATCTCAGCTGTGTGGGCAAGCAATGACCTCCAGCACCCTCTCTGTCCAACCAGTGCTTCGTGTCCCTGCCCAAATAGCTGACACACGCACCCTTTGAGATTTGATTTATACACACACACACACCTGGGAAAGGCTGGCACAGGTGCTATGCCGCCTTTTGCCCAGACTGTAAGGTAGTTATCACTGCCACCTGTCAACTAAGAACTCCTTATCAGCTACTTTAAGGCCCTTAACAAAGGGTGTCCAGTCTTACTGTGTAATGTTATTATTAATACAGATGGAAGTTTGACTAAGAGTAGGGTATTAGCAATGGCCCACAGTGACGCCAAATAAATATCCAAATACTCTCAAAACTTAAATATATCTAGACAAATCAGCCACAAAGAAATGTTTAAATATATTTAATAATAAAAGAACAAGACACTACTAAATATATATTCATAGTGACATCAGAGTTCAGAATTGCAGGAAATATTTAAAACAACATTGTAGGACAGTCTTAAATAAATCAAGAAAAATATCTAAACTAAGCTTCACTGTATTCCTGACTGAATCTAAGAGACTTACTATACCCTAGTAACTTACTTATAGGAGCAAGGCAGATGTGATGAATGGATCTTCTAGTTATTGTCAGGTGCTGTGTTTCACAAAAAATTCTCAAATTAATATCTCAAATATTACTGCTGGGATTACTTGCAGAATGACATAATTTCTTGTCATCTGACTCATAGTTCTCAGGGCTAAAATAATTGGATTTCTGCACATTTCAAAACTAGTAATTATTTCACCTCAAAGACAATACAGACAACTTCTCAGCACTGACATCATATTTACTTGCTGCACTGAAACTGAAAGATACCATCTTTTATGGCATAGCCATAAACTAATTTAATTTCAGTTATTTTTCTGAAGTTAACCTCCTATATTCCAGTTTCCACTGTTAAAATGTATACATTTAAGCAGTTACAATAGTGCATGTACATTTCTGTTCTATTCCAGTAGGGCACGCTGTGGTTACATTTTAAGCACAAGCACTTTTTCTTTTCAACACACGTGTGTACAAACCTCGTTTGATATACACGTGATATACAGTTCCAATACATTTGCAACACAAGCATCCTACACAAATCATGTTGATATTCACAAATGACATATAATTATTTACAAAATTCCAGATAGCTGTGCTGGAAGTATCTCCCTTTGTGACAAGATGCACTCTACATTTAAATGTTTTGGACTATCTGACTGAACAGTTAGTTAGCACTTCATATGTAAGCATATCTTTTGGCTGGATATCAGCTAGGCTATATTTAATAGTGCCCTTGATAAGCAGTCATGTAAACTGCTTTTTGAGCTACCTCATCCTTTCTGTATCTGGCACATCATGAGACCTCCTATTCAGTATATTCTGCATATGTTTTGAGACATGTCAAGATTTGACATTTCTTGTATGGCAGTTGGGTCTGCAAGTTCAGGATTTTATTTTGGATGTCTTTAGTAATGAAGTGCACTATTTTCAGCCCTTTTATGGAGGGTAGGTGTTTGTATGCTATCAGCAGATATTGTGGTACTACTGCACTGAGTGTAGGGTGTGAAGGCTGCCAGCCTAGCTAGAAATTCTGTAATTTGTAAATATTAATGTAAGCCACATGCTTGTTCTCTTAAATGTAAGAAAATTATGGTAAATGTTGAACTTTAAAAATGTAACCACATTGCACTCTGCTGGAGGAAAGCTGATAAGTCAAGCATTGTATAATAACTTGATCTCAAAATTCAGAGCCAAGATGTCTGAATGAAGGAATTCTCCGTATTGTTTTGAGACCAGAGTTAATGGCTAGAATTTACATGTATAATGTCTTTTATTGCTCTGGCTTCCGGACCAGTTACAAGATCAAAAGGGCTGTTACACTCTGAGTTTGTTAGCCTGGAAAACAGAGAATAATGATGTAATCTGAAATGAGTCAGTGGTACTGTGTTATCAATTTAAGGGACAGAGAGAGAGAGAGAGAGAATCAGGGCATTTTGCATTTGTCTTCAGAACTGACTACTCACCAGCACTTGCTTTGCTCTGTCTGTATATAAGTAGGATCTTAGACTTTAGTGTTTCTATTAAGAAATAGATACAAAATAATAAGTTTAAACTAGCTGTTTTCTATATTGATGTGAAAACTATTCTACTGTATTATTTTAAGCATTTTTCTGTGATCTCTGAACTCATGACCAGCACTGTGTAGTAAGCAGTATTGTCTTGTGTTTTTATTATTTATTATTAAATGTTTTTAAACCTTTCAACCATGTCCGTTTTGTGTAGAGATAATTTAAGATCTAGAATACATTGCATGTATGTAGTGATACTGTACAAAGCCACTCCAAATAAGGCTTGCTGTTCATCACACTTATCATTTGGATAATAATATTGCACAGTAATAATTGGACACCCTTTGATAAGGGCCTTATTAGTAGCCAATATCAGTGGTTGGTGGCAAGTGATACTACCATATAGTCTGGGCAGAAGGGGCATAGCTGGAGAGCCTGTGCCAGCCTTTCCCAGGAGTGTCTGTGTGTTTGTATATAACTCGTATCTCAAAGTGTGTGTGTGTGTCATCTACTTGGGCAGGAACATAAAGAACTAGTTGGACAGAGAGGGTGCTGGAGGTTTTTAGCTTGACCACTAGGCTGAGATCTGGACCCTATAGCTGTGCCAACGGGGAGTCTTATTGGGGATCTGGAGAGAAAGGGAGAAACCAGCCCCAGACTGACTGTGATCTCTGTGTGCTGTTAAGAGAAGTTGTACTTTACTGTGTGTGTATTTGTTATCCTTCCCAGTGTGGATGCTCCTCACTGGTGTTAGTGGTGAAGAATGAGGCTCCTTGATTGCTGGGCCAGTGCATGGGCATCCCATATTAGTTGTTTTGCAGTTGTGGGATATCCACACCGCATATTAATTGATTAGCACATACTAATTGGCTTATAGTGGTGGTGTTAGTGAATTCCTGCAGCTTGTGTACAGTGATCACTGAAGGTGTTTTTGTACTCTAAATCAGCCATGCAGTGAATATCAGAGTTCAGATCACAATTGTTTTATTTCTTTTGTGAGCTTAGTTAGTCAGGGGGAGCCGGCAAGCATGTCAGCAGGGAAGTATGGAAAGCTGACAAGGAGCCAGTTGGCTGAGATGTGCCAGGCTAAAGGACTGGTGCAGGGAAGCCTGTCTAAGGCAGATATGATTGCAACTTTGGTCACAGCTGCATCAGAAAACACCAACCAGGAAGATGCTCAGACTGGCTGGAGAGATGTACAACACTCGGGGAATGGACAGCTCACCCTTTGTGCAGAGGACTTAAAAATCCATCTGGAGCTAAAGAGACTTGAGTTGGAGGCCAGGCATTTGGAAATGGAAGCTGTGGAAAAGGAGCGGCAGAGGCAGCATGAAAAGGAGATGCTGACTCTTCGTCAAAGTCATGGAGGTAATAGGGAAGGGAGTAACCGAAACCCAGAAGCACAAAAGGTGAGTAAATTTCTTCCACAGTTTACAGAGGGGGATATTTTTGTTAGTTTCATTCATATGTTTGAGAGGATATGTAAACAGTATGATGTTGACCAAAGGCTCTGGGTACAGTTCCTGACCTCCTTACTCCATGGTAAAGTTGTAACTATTTTGTCCAAAATGTCTGTTGACTGGTTTAACTATAATGCTGTTAAGATTTGTCTGTTAGAATAATACCTGAAACTTATAGGAAAAAGTTTTGTGAGCTTAGACACAAGGCAGATGAAAGTGTGTGTGAATATGTTGCTGAACTGAGCACTTATTTTCATAGGTGGGTGAGTGGATGTCAGGTCACCACTTTTGAAGGGCTGGCAGACATTTTGGTGAAGGAACAAGCCCTTAGCACTTTGTCTGAGGACATGAGGATCTGGTTAGTTGATAGACAATGTGCCACTTCAGATGAGTTGGGGAAGAAGGGAGACCTATACCTAGCAAGCAGTGCATCCCTGCACAGGAACAGGACCCCAAGTACTGCTCATAGATCTAAAGGAACCCATGATGGGCAGCCCAGACTTCCCCAACAGAACCTGCCAGTAGCAGGGAAGCCACTAGTGCAGGTACACGTCCAGGACCTAGGGTTAAATGTTTTGAATGCAACCATTGGGGCCATGTGGCATACAGATGTCTATGGAGGCAAGGTGGGGAATAAAAGGTGAGAGAGCCAGTGCCAACAGTAGGTTGTCTTGAGACAACAGGGGTACCGAACTACCATCCTGCAGCTGTCCGGATAGGGAAAGATTTTGATGAGGCGGTACCATGTGCTTATGCAGTTACACACAGTTAGGCTATGAGACAAGCATGCAGGTGTGGTAGCCTGGGGGAGATCCAGACAGACCACTTACTTGCAACCAGGACTGGTGAGGTGGTTACTTCAGGGAAGGAGCTACTCAGTAGCAGTGAGACAGAAGGTGAGCCACAGCTGCTTGTGGGTACTGATGTTCCCTTGAACAGAGGGACTGCAAGAGTAGAGGTGAGTAATAGCACCCAGGCTGGCAGTGAGGCACCGCTGTCAGAGGATACCAGACTTCCTGTGGAAGGGGAGCTGGTACAAAGAGAGAGAGTTGTGACAGGCTCAGCTCTCAGATCCTACATTGCAAGGACTGAAACAGGTAGCTAATGAGGGACCTGATCCTCAAGAGAAGGGGAAATCTGTATACTGGGACAAAGGGTTACTGTATAGAGAATGGACCCCTGAGGGAGGGCTAGAAGGTGAGAGAATACAGCAGTGTGTAGTGCCTAGAGCCTACCGTCTGATGCTTCTAGCCATACCCATGATATTCCCATTGCAGGTCATATGGGCATAAAACGTACAAAGAGACATATTATGCAGAACTTCTGTTGGCCTGGAATTTCTAGAGATGTAACCGGGTACTGCAGGATCTGTGAGCAGTGCCAAAAGGTAGGCAAGGCAGGAGACAAGGTGAGAGCTCATTTGATGCCTTTGCCTGTGATTGAGGAGCCATTTCCAAGGGTAGCTATGGATAATGTGGGGCCTCTGAGTACCCCAAGTTCCACAGGGAAAAAGTATATCCTAGTTGTAGTAGATTATGCTACAAGATACCCTGAGGCAGTGGTTGCGTCGTCTGTTGAGGCAGAAAAGGCGGCAAATGCTTTGTTAGAGATTTTCAGCAGGGTAGGCTTCCGAAAAGAAATACTGACTGACAGAGGTGCCAATTTCATGTCAGCCCTCTGCTGACTTGTCTGTGGAAGTACTGTGGGCTGAAACACCTGAAGACCACCCCCTACAATCCCCAGACTAATGGTCTTGTTGAGAGGTTAAACTCTACACTCAAGTCCATGCTATGGGCATTTGCAGACCAGTTTAAGAGGGAGTAGGACAAATATTTGCCCCATTTCTTGTTTGCTTACAGAGAGGTTCCCCAGGAATCCACAGGTTTTTCACCCTTTGATTTGTTTGGGCATAGGGTGAGGGGACCTCTAGATTTAATTTGTGATGAGTGGGGAGGTGAGTGTGAACCTCACAAGGAGTCTGTTGTTGCATATGTCCTAAACCTCAGGACAAGGCTCAGAGAACTCATGGGATTGGCCCAGGAGAACCTGGCAGAAACCCAGCAACAGAAAAAGGTATGGTATGACAGAAATGCTCGAGCTAAAGAGTATACTGTAGGGCAGCAGGTAATGGTTCTCATTCCTGTCAGACGCAACAAGCTGCAAGCAGCTTGGGATGGACTCTACAAGGTGGTAAGAAAGGTAAGTGATGTTACCTACATGGTGGAACTGCTAGGCAGGAGGCAGGGACACAGGTTGTACCATGTTAACATGATGAAATGTTACCAGGATAGTGAGGCCCTTGTGCTGAGTATTTGCAGTGGCTTGCAAGAGGGGTATGAGGGAGATCTGGTGACTGATCTCCTCAGTGAGGCTCAGACAGACACCTCCATGGAAGGGGTAGCAATGTCCCAGCAGCTATCTCCTACCCAAGTTCGAGAAACCCGAGCAGTGTTACAGGAGTTTGGGGACATGTTCACTGGGAAACCAGGGTGCACTCACTTGGTGAAGCACCAGGTGGATATAGGACCCCAAAGGCCTCTTAGGCAGGACCCTTATAGGGTGCCTGAGAGATCAAACAGACTCTGAGGGAGGAGATACAGAAAATGTTGCAACTAGGCTAATTCAAGTGTCCAACAGTCCCTGAACCTCCCCAGTGGTGCTGATGACAAAAAGAATGGCAGCACCAGGTTCTGTGTGGACTACAGGAAATTAAATAGTCACACAGAGTCAGATGCTTACACCATGCCTAGGACAGATGAGGCCCTAGAACAGCTAGGTGGGGCTAAGTATCTTACAACCATTGATCTTACCAAGGGTTACTGGCATGTGCCCTTGACTCCCAGTACTAGAGAGAAGTCAGGCTTTGTGACTCCTTTTGGCTTGTATGAATTCACATCTTAGCAGGAACAGGAGGGATTGCCCTTGCTTTATCTAGATGATAGTGCCATCTACAGCCATTTCTGGCAAGAGCACCTTCAACATGTCAGGAAGGTGCTGGGCAGACAACAGAGGGCAGGATTGAGCATTAAGCCAAGCAAATGTTGGGTGGGTATGGCAGAAGTCTCCTACCTGGGACATGTGGGGAGTGGTATGATCAGGCCAAATCCTGCCAAAGTGGAAGCCATTCAGGCATGGCCTGCACCTGTTACCAAAAAGCAGCTGAGGGCATTCTTAGGGACAGCACAGTACTACAAAAGGTTCATTCCCAGTTATAGTACCATAACTGCTCCCCTCACAGACCTGAGAAGGAAAAACAGACCAGATAAGGCAGTGTGGACCCCAGCATGTGAGCAGGCATTCCAGAAGCTTAAAGAAGCTTTGGGAGGACCCCTGTGTTAGCCAGTCCAGATTACAGTAAAGAATTTGTTGTGCAGGTGGATGCTTTGAACCATGGGGTGGGGGCTGTACTTAGCCAGATTTCTTCAGAGGGAGAAGAGCACCTAGTGGTTTCTCTGAGTTGTAGACTACAACCCAGGGAGGAATGCTATGCAGCTGTAGAAAAGAAATGTCTAGCCATAGTATGGGCAGTGCAGAAACTTCAGCCTTATCTGTATGGAAGAAAATTCACTGTAGTTAAAGACCACAATCCCCTAACATGGTTACACAGAGCCAGCCAGCAAAATGCCAAGTTGCTAAGATGGAGTCTAGGGTTGCAAGCATGTGCTATGCCAGTACAGCACCGCAGTGGGATTAGCAATGTCAATGCAGATGGGCTCTCAAGACAGGGAAAGGGGTAAGGTATACTCAGATAGACCTTAACCCTCTCAGGCAACGTTTCTCAAGGGTCACTTTAAACACTAGCTTGAGTTCTCTGGGGGGAAGATATGTCAAGGCTGCCAGCCTAGCTAGGTAGGATTTTGTAGATGATTCTGTCATTTGTAAATATTAATGTAAGCTACATGGTTGTTCTCTTAAATGTAAGAAAATTATGGTAAATGTTGAACTTCAAAAATGTAACCACATTGCACTCTGCTGGAGGAAAGCTGATAAGTCAAGCATTGTATAATTGTTTGATCTCAAAACATAGAGCTGAGATGTCTGAGTGAAGAACTTCTTACTATTGTTTTGAGACCAGAGTTAATGGCTAGAATTTACATGTATAATGTCTTTTATTGCTCTGGCTTCCTAACCAGCTGCAAGAGCAAAAGGGCTGTTACACTCTGAGTTTCTAGCCTGGGAAACGGAGAATAATGATGCAATCTGTGTTATCAATTTAAGGACAGAGACAGAATCAGTTTGCATTTGTCTTCAGAACTCACCACTCACCAGTACTTGCTTTGCTCTGTCTGTGTGTAAGTAGGATCTTAGACTTTAGTGTTTCTGTTAAGAAATAGATCGAAAATAGTAAGTTTGGGCTAGCTGTTTTTTATATTGATGTGTGAACTATTCTACTGTATTATTTTAAGCATTTTCCTGTGATCTCTGAACTCTTGACTAGCACTGTGTAGTAAGAAGTATTGTCTTGTGTTTTTATTATTTATTATTAAATATTTTAAACCTTTCAACTGTGACTGTTTTGTGTAGAGATAATTTAAGCTCTAGAGTACATTGCATGTATATAGTGATAGTGTACAAAGCCACTCCAGGTAAGGCTTGCTGCTCAGTCACACTTACTATTTTGATAATAATATTGCACAGTAATAATTGGACACCCTTTGGTAAGGGACTTTTAGTAGCTGATAAGTAAGGGCCCTGGTGACTGTGATTACTACCTTATAGCCTGGACAGAAGGGACACAGCTAGTGAACCTGTGCCAGCCTTCCCCAGGAGTGTCTGTGTGGTTGTATATAGATCACATCTCAAAGTGTGTGTGTGTGTGTGTGTGTGTGTGTGTGTGTGTGTGTGTGTGTGTGTGTGTGTGTGTGTGTGTGCGTGTGTGTGTGTGTGTGCATGTGTGTTTCAGCAACTTGGACAAGGACATGAAGCAGTGGTTGGACCGAGAGAGTGCTAGAAGGTCTTGGCTAAGGACCCCACTCTATAGCTGTGCCAGTGGGGAGTCTTATTGGGGATCTGGAGAGAAAGGGAGAAACCAGCCCCAGACTGACTGTGATCTCTGTGTGCTCTTAAGGAAATTATACTTTACTGTGTGTGTACTTGTTATCCTTCCCAATGTGGTCTCCCCTCACTGGTGTTAGTGATGAGGATTGAGGCTCCTTGATTGCAGGGCCAGTGCATGGGCATTACACAGGGATTATCCTTAATGTCCGTAGACTGCAAAAGTTTGAGATAATATCAGTGAGAATTGTTTTGCAGACCTTTTTAATATAGTTCAGTCATAAAGGTATCAGCCTAACAGAAAATTAGGCTTATCTAAGATCAATACAACAGAGAAAAGCAAAGATTTTAATTCATATTAAATAGCAATCCAGATGAATTTTTACAATATCTTGTATGTTTGTGACAGTAATTTATTTATTGACATTTGATTACCAGGGAATTCCAACTGAATATAAACCCATTTTCAATGGAGGCCCAGAGAGAAAAGCTCCAAAGTATTACAAACATTTTAATAATAATTCTGCAGTCTTTAATACAAAAAACAACTACAGTTTAAATAATTATACCAAATTAGACATACCCTGGGATTCATGAAGCTCTGTGCAAGGACAGTTTTAACCTTGCGCCGAGTTATGAGGGTGTGCTGCCACACCCTCGACGTGCACAGGAAACGTGTGCGACTGCAGTGGGCGTGTTTAAGTACTGTATGGAGGCTTAAACATGCCCCCACAGTTGCACAACCTACAATGCTTACTATTAGAGCCCGCATCTAATAGTAAGCAATTAATTCAGTGTTCATGGATGTATGCTAAGCATACAAGAGTGTCCACAAACACTGAAATAAAATCAAAGTAGTAAACACACAAGCATGTAGTTGAATGTTGAGCCCCTGTCCCTAGAACTATCACAATTAGATTCCCCGTGTCCCTATTTTACATTTGTATTGCTTCATTATTGAAAGTGTAAACGAAGCACAGCGTGTGTGCGCATCTCTGCACTCTGCTTAACATAGCTTACACATCTAAATCATCCAAATAAAAAAAAAAACATGCGGAATCAACGTTAACGTCAATAGTGTAGTGGTTAGAGCATCCGCCCAACGAATAGGCATTCATGGTTCAAATCCCAATATAGCACATATCATTTTCCATGTGGAATGTGTATATGAACATATTTATACATTTTTTTGCTGTATAACCTACATAATAACATGTAAATATGAACTGGAGTACTGCATGAAATGTTTAATATTTAATCAAAGTGGTAGTGTCATAATGAATAAGGCACTAGTAAGCAGGTGTAAGCGCAAATAAGCAGTAGTAAACATATATAGGTACTAGTAAGCAAGTCTAAGTGTGTTTGCACGGGTGTAAGCAGTGCCCACACACACACATTAAGCATAGTAGAAGCTAACTGAATTTAAGAAACTGTAATCGGAAGGTAGCACAGCCTACTGTCACGCAAACACGTACATACCCGCTCACAACTGCTTAAAAGTGCTTTAATCAGTGTGCATCCAATAGCCCTTGTTCTGCCCAGCAACAAAATAAATGGCCTCTGCAAAGGTCAAACCCAGGACCCTGCATACCACAGCCAATGTGATTTACCACTAAGCCATGGCAGATATGCATAAATCTGATGTTATCACAAACATATCGTCCAGCACAGTCATGCAACAGCATAGGAAATGGTATATATTTATGTAGATGTATGTGCATGTGTATATACAGATATATAATACATGTATATATGTATATATATTTATATATATATATATATATATATATATATATATATATATATATATATATATATATATATATATATATATATACATGTACATATATATATACAATATACTTTTTATTGGACTCCCCTCTAATCCCTGTGATTAAAGGCCTTCCCAAAGTACATAAAGGGATTTGTCCCCCTCCTCTACGGCCAATAGTATCTGGTGAAAAATGGATAACTGAGAATATTTCTCGTTATATTGAGTCTAAATTAGGACCTCTAGCCAGAAATAAATCTACTATTCTAAAGAATACTCATGAATTATTAAAAGATCTGCAGAATCTAGCTATAGATAATGTCATACATCCATCAACTATTTTGATATCATTGGATGTTAAAAATCTTTTTACAACTATTCCCAATGAATATGGGATTGAGGCTATCAGGGAATTCCTACATACAGATGGAACACTTGATAATGCCTCTCAAATGTTGATCTGTACATTACTAGAGATAGTTTTGAATAATAACATCTTTCTATTCCAAGATACTATATATACACAAACTTGGGGAGTAGCCATGGGCACGCCCTGTGCGAATTCTTACGCTAATCTAGTGATGTATCAATGGGAATGTAGATTTTTATTTGATAGTGTATTTTTTAAACATATTATACTATACAGACGCTTTGTAGATGACATATTAATATTTTGGAAAGGAGATGATGAATTATTGAAACATTTGGTTCCATACTTAGAATCTACAACTGACTTCCTAAGATTTACTATGGAGAAGTCTGCAATGAAGATAGATTTTTTTAGATGTTACTATCTCTAAGCGACTGGATGGTACAATTTCCACAACTCTATTCAGGAAACCATGCTGGAGAAATGCAATACTACATCACAGTAGTATGCATCCACGCCATGTGTTTCCGAATATTGTAAAAAGCCAGCTCTTGAGAATATCTCGTTTATGTAGCAACAATAAAGATAGAGCTATGCATTTAAATTCTATAGAGGGGTCTTTTATTGACAGGGGATATTCTAATTCCCTGATTAATGACATAAAATGCCAAACTTTTTGTACTAAACCTCAGATAAATGAAGGACAGAGGACAAAAAATATATATAGAACCTATCAGTATGATACTGAGGTAACTTTTACAACCAGGTATACAAATGGTATAAAACATATTCATAATATTATTAGAAGAAACTGGAAGATATTATTATTAGATACACAAGTGGCAGAGGCTGTTGGTAATAAGATATAGGAACAGCAAAAATTTAAAAAGACTACTATGTACTGACAAATTAAATAGATCGGTATTGGATCTTAGACAGTCTCTGAGACATGGAACTTTTCCATGTAACAGATGTAATATGTGTAACTTTATTTCTAAAAATCAACAATTTATTGTACCACAATTGGATTTTACATTTGTACCTAATTTTTATGCAACTTGTAATTCAAAGAATTTAATATATCTGGCTACCTGTACTACATGTGAGGCATATTATGTAGGGTTAACAACCAGGAGGCTAAAAGATCGTATATACAATCACAGTTATGACATGAGAAAAATGGTCTTAACAAATGCTCTAGCCAAACATAGATATGTATTTCATGACCATGATTTTAAATTTAGGGTACTACAGATAGTAAATGAAAACAAACGCAAAGGTGATAATATGGGCTACTTAGAATTAGTTGAATTAAACTGGATTCTAAGACTAAGGGCACATATTGAACCAGGGCTTAATCAGGCAGTAAGTATCAAGCCAGTATTAGCTAAACGCAGATGAATGATGGACATTGGTCTCATCAATAATAAGTATATCATAATATTTGAGATACTTTAAAAACATAGATAACTAGGTTCTATAAATGTTCTTGATATGTCAGATACAAGAGCTCTATGTTGTGACATGTATTTTTAAGTTTATATGATATACGTTTTTATTTGGAATATAAAAGAAATTGTATATATATTTTAATATTATATTTATACAATGTCGCTAAAATGATCTTACCACTTGTAACAACCTGAGACTTTTAGCGACATATGAATTGTAGGTTTTAAATTTGGTTGCATATACACTATGTATAAGAAATTGTATATAGGTATGTATAGATTGAATAAGTAATGTACCTAGACATCTAGATATTTTATGATTAATATATATGTTTATTTCCGTTTTTATTTGCTTTAAAAATTTTTCACATTGCTTTATTATTATTTTTATGCCTTACTATGTATTTTATAAGCCTAATGAACAATGTGGCTTTAAACCAAACTAAAACAGCAAAATGGTGATGAATTACTTTGATTTAATTGAAAAATTGGTAAATTAATTAATTGTTTAACTGATTTATTAGATAAAACATTCAGTATATAAATGCTGAACAGAATGAATGAATTTATAAACCTGAAGAAGCGTACCTTGGCAGTACGTGAAAGCGCTTGTTTCAATAAATATAATATTACTTTTACTATCGTGGTGACTTCTACCTTATTTTGTTTGCTGCTACGTGGATTTTCTCTTTTTGGTGAAGTCTTTGGAGGGTAGTATCCTGTTTTATATATATACATATATATATATATACATATATATATATATATATATATATATATATATATATATATATATATATATACACACACACACACACACACACACACATATATATATATATATATATATATATGTGTGTGTGTGAAGAATGAACGTTGTGACAATAAAGAATACAAAAAGAATAAGGAAATCAACAGCAACTCCAGTATTATTTAGTGCTGTTAGCTTATGTCATATCAAGCTGGGCAGGGGTGAGCAAATCACTGCTCCTCAAACCACAGGCAGGATACTAACAGTGGGAGTAATATTGTCGATCTGCTAAGTTTACTTTACAAACAATTACAGGGTAGTCCCTGGTGGGACTACCCAAAAATTGCTTGGTTGTGTGGACTTCCGACCATTACACAAGCAAGGGTAGGCATGTTCAAGGACCAAATGGTGGGAGAGCCTCATGATATATGGGTTGGGACAACGTATGTGTAGGGTCCCTAATGCTGGGGAGAGGGCAATGTGTGGAGGTGTGTTATGGCTGTGATAGCAACCAGAGAATGGATGGTTTGTGTGCATGTTGAACTCGAGTGGGGTGGAGGAACCATGGGTATGAAATTATAGATCCAGGCTTGTCAGGGTTGGATGGCCTGGTTCTAATTGGACCGTCTCATGGAGGTCAACGAGTTTGTTATAAGTATATATGCATACACATGTGCATACATCTGTATGTAGAAGTACATTCCCTGTAACACATTCATTCCTTTTGCAGACATAACATGAAAGTGCCCCTACAAACCTTGACAGTAGATAGAATAGTAGGGTGTGCAGAAGAGAGAAGGGATGAATCTGCAAAAATGCAGAAGTATGTACTTTGAAGTCAGTGCTGTTCTCAAAAAATAAAATGTGAGGACTTTCTCACTATGAAATAGTGGAGTCATTCCTATGAACTGCCTGCTACAGCAACGCCAATCACTAAACTGGTCCTATTTGTAATGTAATTCCATCAAACTCGTACATTATTAGCTTTCATGTGTAACATGTGCGTTACCACATAGTCATAGTTATTAATTTATTGTAGTGTCTTCTTAACGGGAGTAACGATGTAATGAATTATAGAGTCTAATCTTGAAATAAAGACGTGTGTCCCAGGTGGGACAACCCAAAAATTGTGAATAGTGTCCTATTGGTCACTCATTTCACCAATGTTTGCAGATTAAAAGGTTGGGATGCTTGAGGATACATGGAGTGAGTCAACCCATGGGATGAGTCTACAGTAGTAGGGAGTGGCCAATGTATAGTGGTGTGGATATACCGTGTATCCAACTAGAGAATGGATGACTGCTGTGTCAGTGAAGTGTTGGGCTGGGTGTGTGGGGAACTAGGATCCATGGGTATATGGGTATATATGCAAATGAAGCAGCACAGCAATAGTGTAGTGGTTAGAGCATCCGCCTAACGAACAGACATTCCCGGTTCGAATCCCATTGCAGCACATACAATTTTCCATTGGTAATCTGTATATGAACATATTTTGACATCCATCTGCTGTATAACCTGCATAATAACAATTAAAAGTGAACTGGAGTGAAGTGCCATAATGAATAAGGCACTAGTAAGCAGGTTTAAGTATAAATAAGCACCAGTAAGCGTGTTTAAGTGCATTTGCATGGGGGTATCCATTGCCTACACAGATTAAGCAAAGTAGAAGCTAACTGGGTGTAAGAAACTGTAACCGGAGGTTCGCATTGCTTAGCTCCGCTCAAACCCATGCACACCCGCTCACAACTGCTTTAAAGTGCCTTAATCACTCTGTACCCAACGGCTCATGTTCTGCCCAGCAACAAAATAAACAGCCTCTGCAAGGCTAGAACTCAGGACTCTGTACATCACAGTCACAGTAGTTAACCACTATGCCATGATAGCAGTACATATAACGGAGGTATCAACAAACTAATCCTCACCACAGGGAAATCAAATCAAACATGTGAACTTAATCTATGTACAGTGTAATGTTCTATAACCTGCCACAGACCATAAATATGTGAATTGGAGTACTGCAGTAAACATAGAGTGGAAGTATCACTATAATAAAGTTTTAAAGTCCCCAGGACCCCATACAGTGTGTGTACACATGAATCACGGATACCAGACACATATATAACCTGTAATGAATAAGACATCGTTGACAAAAGGCAAATATAATGCTAGATAACCAGTAAGCAATGCTAACCGCAGCACAGCCCAACTAAGTAATTGTAAGCAATGTGTAGGGAAGCCAATGCAATATGCCCACAGGTACACCTCTTTAAGCAGTGCCAACCTGAAGTAAGCAGGTGTGCCCATAGCTTAGCCTTTTCAAAACCGGCCAGTTACGGAAAAGTGCGGGAATCCAGCCTTACTTAAACCGAAAAGGTGGGAATACGGCTCATAACTGGTTGTAGCATCCCCCTGCAGGCAGAATGGCTGGCGTGGGAGAAGGCACTCGCTTTAGAGCACAGCGCTAGGGCATCCAGGAATCCAAATTCATGGTATAGCTCCTGGTAAAGCACTATGACAGGAGACTACTGCAGGGCCAGTACCAGGGCTCGCAGTACAAAATGGAGGCCTGGGACAGTCTCGCCCATGACCTCACCAGTGCCACAGGTATCCACCGGACTGGTGAGCAGGTCAGGCACCACCATGCAGACCTGAAGTGGTGGAGGGGGGATGTCCTGGAACAGTGGATCCAGGAAACAAGGCAGATGCAGAATGCCCCAGAACTGAGTAAGTACTCCTTCCACTACATAGTTAATAATTGCCTAGCTTGTGTATACTATGGATATGTGTGGCTAAACATCAGTGTACTTCTCTGACAGCTGCAGATGAACGTGCCATGAACCAGCAAGCCTATGATGCTAGGCTGCAAAGGATGCATCGCGATACAGGTTAGTAAATAGCCTGCATGTACTGTCATAACAAATAAATGTAAGAGCCTCAGAAAGTGTTTTACCAGTATACAGAATCGTGTAATATGCTGCAAATAAAGGTGTAATCCCTGCATTGCTTCTGTTTACTCTGCAGTCATATGTTGTTGTACTGTTGCAGTTATTAAATAGTACTGTTGTAGTAAGCAGTGTTACCCACACTGTGGTGTGCAGATAAAATGTGTATGAAGTGCTGTATAACAATGCTGGAAGTGCAGACAGGTCAGTCATATTAGACAAAATACATTGCAAAGCCTCACAACAATTGCCTGATAGCATAGTGTACAGTGATCTTAACTGTAATGCTTTTGTCACACACAGCAGGGCTTTGGATCCCAGGAGTGCTAGTAAGTTGTATGCATAATCATTCCACACAACTGCACACAGTTTGTTAGAATGTTCAGAGAGAAAGCTGCATGCATATTTACACTTACTAACTGTACAGATTATGCTAGAATGCTCAAATAGAGAGTGGTATGCATATTCATACCCCTCAACTGTTCCAATCTGCCCTGTATGTCCTGATAAATGGCCCACATCACCTGCCTTTTGCCCTGTCCCCCTGACAAATTAGTGTGATCATCCAAGAAATGTAGGCAGCTGTTAATAACATATAACTGATAGTCAGACTTGTACATAGTCAGAGAATGTACATGCAAACATGCCTGTCATCCCAGCATCTCACCCAAAGTGTATGAGAGCAGTCTCAAAACATGTTGCATTAACACCTGTATCTTGTCAAGCCTGTACGTAAGACACAAGTCCCATACATACTAATCTACAAACATACCATTGTACAATATAACGCCATTGGGAAGTGTAATAATACATGTAAGGGACTGACCACTGCAGTGACTATGAATATTGTGAAAACTACAAGGATTTATTAGTTGTTAATTGAACACTCTCTCTCTCACCCCTACCATATGTGCAAAAATAACCAATTTACACAACTCATTTGGTATGTATACACTCCTAACCTTTGTTGGGACATATGTCCTATTGGTTTATAAATATTCACATCTGTTTCTATGCATGTGACATGTTAAAATACTCCCATATTGGTGGCCTGTTGCCATCAATGAAACCTGCATGTTGTTGTAATGGCCACTGTTTACCCATATATGCATGTGCTCTGCCTGCTTTGCAACTATTTTATATCTGGTGCCCTGGGTAATGGAAATAACTATGCATGCTGTTATAACTAATCGTGAATGCTGTTGACTATTGCTAACCCATATCTGCCTTAAACATGCTACAACATAGCTCATATGGGAAGGCCAGTCCCAGCGGACCCACCTGTCCCACCTCAGCTGGCCATGGCTCTGGGCACCAGCACATCTGGAGCCCAGCCTGGGACCTCCTTGTCCATTGGCCTTGCACCACCTTTGGGTGAAACCGACGCAGGGGATGAGGCATGGCCCCCTGGGAGCGGACAGGAACCTGTCACCCATGGTACGGTCCGGGCCATGGTGCGTAGGGAGCTCGACAGGGAGATTTGAGACCACCTACGCCAGCTTGAGGGCCGAGTGGCACAACTAGAGGGTGAGCCTGCCCCTCCTACACAGCCCCCAGCACAGCCACCTTCTGGGTTGTGAAGGTACAGTGATGACTGCCCATGGGTGGGGACGTCAGTCCCACTGTATCCATTTGTGGGCTCATGGGCTTGCAACTTCCAAACACCCCTCCCCGTTCAAGGTGTCCCCCACCCACGTGTCATATATCGCCCCTGTATGCGTCTTGTTTTTCTGTCATTCTATACAACCTATCCTCCCTGATCAAACCTACTCTCCTTCCCCAACATCCCACTCTCTCCTAAAAATAAAAGAAAAAAAGGGCAAGTCTGTTCCTGCAAAAAAAGCATGCCTCATACATAGCTATCCATTTCGCACACGTGTCCACTGGACACATGTAAATGTTTCTAATTGGCATCACAACATACTATTGTTGTCCTCACCCCTTTCTCAGGGTTGAGTGTCCAGATTTACCGCCAAATTTATTGCATATGCACAACCGTTGCTGTAGAAGAAATGGACAGCTATGGACCTTCCCTACACCCTTCCTGCACATCCATAGCTACCTTGCCTACTGTGTTTCCCTCTTTGTGCCCCTTTTTCACCACTTTCCTATCACCTCTTTTTTCTTTTCTTTTAAAGAAATTAGTGAGGGGGTAAGCAGGAGTAAGCACTTTTAAGGAGCAGTGAGTGGGTTTCAGCCTGTTTGCATGGGGGTAAGCACTGCCTACACAGGTTAAGCAATCAAGAAGGTAACTGAGTGTAAGGATCTCTAACCAAAAGTAACCACTGGTTACCGTCGCACAAACCCATGCACACCTGCTCACAACTGCTTAAAAGTGCCTTAAAAACTCTGTATCCAATGGCCCTTGTTCTGCCCAACAACAAAATAAATGAGCTCTGCAAGGCTCAAAACCAGGACCCTGCACACCACAGCCAATGTGATTTAGCACTAAGCCATGGCAGATATACAGACATCTGATGTTATCACAAACATGTCTTCCAGCACGGTCATTCAACAGTATAGGAAATTTATTTCATTATGTAGATGTATGCGTGTGTGTTTATATCCGGATATATATACATACATAGATATAGATATATATAGATATATCAAGAAAAAACCATGTGACAACAAAGCATTAAAAAAGCATGAAAAGGAAAACTCCAGCAACTCCTGTATTACGTAGTGGTGTTGTCCTATGTAATATCAAGACTCCCTCAGACAAACGTGCATCATTAATACATGCAAACATTTGTACATTGCCCAAATACATTACTTTGAGCATTTTATTTACATTAACAAAACAGTTCCTGTCCAATTATTATGTGAGAACAGTACTCTTGCAAGGTGCTGTGTGCAACATCATCATCATTAAAAAGTTAAATGGGGTAACCATAGAGGGACCGGTAGTGCTGTGTGTACACTGGGGTTGTCTGCATCATGTGTACGTGGAACCTTTAGGAGTCATGTGCATACTAGGATCTTGTGCCTGAGAGAGGGGTGAGGACAACAGTAGTAGTATGTTGTGATGCAAATTAAAAAGGTTACATGTGTCCAGTGGACATGTGTGTGAAATGGACAGCTATGTATGGGGCAAAATTTGTTCTGGGAACAGATTAGCCTTTTTTTCCATTTTTGTAAGGTGAGAGTGGGATGTTGGGGAAGGAGAGTAGGTATGCTCGTGGAGGATAGGTTGGGTAGGATGACAGACAAGACAGCATACACGGGTGATATATGACACGTGGTGGGGGGCACCTTAGATGGGGAGGGGTGTTTGGCAGTCACAAGCCCATGAGCCCCCAAATAGAAACAGTGGGATGGAGGTCCCCACCCATGGGGTAGCCACCACTGCACCTTCACAGCCCCAAAGGTGGCTGTGCTGGGGGCTGTCTAGGAGGGGCAGGCTCACCCTCTAATTGTGCCGCTCTGTCCTTGAGCTGCCTTAGCTGGCCTCGAAACCCCTTATTGAGCTCCCTACGCACCACAGCCTGGACCGTGCGATGGCTGACAAGTTCCTGTCTGGACCTGCTCCTAGGGGGGGCAAGCCCCATCCTCAGTGGCGGTTCCACCCAAAGGTGGTGCAGAGCTAACAGAGGTGGAGGTCCAAGGCTGGGCCTCAGACTTGCTGGTGCCCAGTGCTATGGCCAGCTCAAGTGAGACAGGTGGTTCCGCCGGGACCTCCAGTCCCATACAGCCTATGGTGTTGCAGTTTTAACACAGATAAGTCTTAGTAATAGTCAACAGCATTCAGGATTACTTATAACAGCATGCATAGATATTACCATTAACCCAAGACAACAGATGTCATACATTTGCAGAGGGAGCACAGCGCATGCATATATACCTCATGACATCTGTCCAAAGCGTAGATGACTTGTGACTGCAGCTATGAACAGTGGCCCATTATTGGCATGTCACTGTGATAACCTCAAACAGTGACTGTCATACCACTGTTTCATGTGACGTATGTCCAGTCAGGGATGCAATGTCAGTAACTCTCATCACTGTCACCGTATACTGACTGAAATCCTCACACTATGCTTTTGCAGTTCAATGATGTGTGTTATGTGAGTAACACAAGAAACAAATGGTTCCACACACTGACCAGTCCACAGATGACCCTACAGATGGGGGTTTCCTCACAAACAGAACACTGTGTTTTCAGTTATTAAAACATGCAGACTAGCCATTACCACACACAACCTGTTAAATTGGCAGTAGTCTGAATGAAGCATAGCTACACTTACATGCTGTAGTCATGTCTGGCACATCACCCTCCTGTCTTTAGGCCATTTTCCACAGTGTATGTTGTTTGAGGAATATGCAGATTTCATATGTGATGCTGTTTACCAAACACCAGATCCATGTTCCACTCACAGCGACTGTCATGGGCAAACACCAACATGATGTCCCTAGATATTGTACTGTGTTTCCATGCAGTTGGCTATGGGAATGTCACCACAGCTGTTCCACATGCAATCAGCTAGAGGAGGACTGCAATAGGTCCAGAGGCCATCACCTGATCATCACTTACAATACACAAGCTGCTGCTGAGCAGGTGTACATCTCCACATCCACCAGAGAGTGTATGGGAGGGACAGACAGAGGCAAAGTACATCAGAGAAGGGCTGGGAGACTTAAAACCTAAGCATCTTCTGTCACACACCTACCATTACAGGGGTTCATACCCCTGACTGACTAGCCATTAGTATTACAAGTGCATGCAGTTACTCCATGTGCCACATAGCTGGCATGTTGGTGTGCTGTAAGAACATATATGTGTGCTGGTGAGCGACATCCGCAACAGAGATATAGTAGACATACATTAGGTGTAGCCACACTCTCTAAGGGACTCAGACACATTGGCACACTTTGGCAGGCTCACCAATACACTTCCTAACTACTTAGTTTGCCACACTACAGTAATGCACAGGTATTACATGCATCACAGGGGTTACCCTGAGGTTCTATGGGCTAGGGCATGTGAACGTGTCTTGACATCAGTCAGTATGCCAATGGGAGTTATACTGGGTGTGACTGTGGTTGGGAACATCATACCCCACACGCAGACACAAGGTGCCAGTACTGACATGCATGTGTACAATGCTTCATGGGTGTGTAGTGGTTGACTGTGCCATATGGCTGTACAAGGCTGGTTGAGGGGTAATCCTTGGCATCAGGCCACCTGAGAACGGTCTGCACTGTGGTTCAGGGATGTAGAGTCTGCAATGTCCCACACGGATGGGTATTGTATTAACCGTCCTGTCAAGCTGGTTACTATTGTGTTTGGCCATTTCTTTGCAATACATGCCATGTCTGTGTTTGATAGTCTTTGACATGGACATTGCCTGGGATGTGTACGTCCCACATTAATGTGTAGTGACATGTTTAAGTGTACCTGATTTGCCTGGCACATGTTATGTACACAGACTGTTACATCAGATGTGCCAATCCTGGCCTGGTGTGGCAGGACCTGCTAATAGACAGCAGGTTGACCCTACACCTGCATTGATAGCATGATGCAAGTATTCCCTGGGGTCAGTGGCATCTGTCCATACAGGGCATGTGTGTAAGGCATTGTATGGCCTTTGTGGATCACATTTGATGGCACCACATATGTTGCAGGCGTCCAGTGGGGAACATAGTGAAGATGCATTGTCTGCAATTATGTGCCTATTGTACTGGTGGACAGGGTGCCATGCCCTCTGCAGCCCACTGCAGTCACACCATGCTTACTATCTGTCAATAATGTGCAGGGTACTAGCAACTTAGCAGGTTTTTCTAGGCAAGTGTGTTTGTGTATGACACATGGGTTCAGACCGTATTCTGGGTAATAGTAGGGTAGGCCTTTTGCCAGATGTAGGGGTATGGCTTGCCAACCCAGTCTCTTGGCTGATTTAAATCTGTAATCCTTGTGAGGTGGACATTGTGACATATAATATGGCCACTATATAGGAAAACTACAAAACCCGCTCCTCAACATGTCCAGTGGTTAGACACTCACAGCCACCTCCACACAGGATATGACTGACAAATGCACATACACACCTGCCATGTTTTGGAATAGAACTCCTACCTAACTAGTTTATCACACTACAGCATTACGCAGTTGTAGCACGAGCTACAGAGATTACTGGGCTACCCCATCCCAAAGGTGTATTTCACAAGGAATGACATCAGCAGGTTTGCCAAAGTAGGGCATTTCAAATTTCCTGCAAGTGAGTAGCCTAAAATGCATTACTCACAAAACAAGACAGTGGGACACACACAAAGCATCCACAACTGACATGTGTGGGTATAGAACCCATGACCAAGATCTATATCACACTACTGCATGGAGATGTTATAGGCTGCACCACGGGGATTACTAGGGAACTCGTTCCCCAAAGGTGTATTTGACAAGGAATGACATCTGCAGGATTACCAAAGTAGGGCATTGTATATGTACTGCGAGTGACTAGGCTATAATGCATTGCTCCCTACACAGACATTGAAACACACACAAAACATACATAACTGCCATGGTTGTGGATGGAACCCTACCACAGTTCTAAATCACACTTCAGCCGTACGCGGTTACCTAACACGCTACAGAGATTACTGGATTACAGCATTCCCAGAGGTGTATTTCTAGGTGGGTGACATCAGCAGCCTTGCCAAAGTTGAGTATATGAATTGTAAGGAGTGTGAGTACTCTAAAAAGCATTGTTCCCTTCTCAGGCAGATAGACAAACACACAGTTGGCAAATCTGGGATTAGAACATCTACCAAACTAGATTATCACACTACAGCATTATGCAGTTACAGGACATGCTACGGAGATTACTGGGTTACAGCAGTCCCAGAGGTGTATTTCTAAGTGTGTGACATCAGCAGCCTTGCCAAAGTTGAGTATATGAATTTTAAGGAGTGTGAGTACTCTAAAAAGCATTGTTCCCTTCTCAGGCAGACAGACACACACACACACACACACACACACACACACACACACACACACACACACACACACACACACAGTTGGCAAGTCCGTGATTAGAACGCTTACCAAACTAGTTTATCACACTACAGCTTTACACAGTTACAGGACATGCTACGGAGATTACTGGGCTACAGCAGTCCCAGAGGTGTATTTCTAGGTGGTTGACATCAACAGGAGTGCCAAAGTAGGGCCAATGAATTGTAGTGAGTGTGACTAGCCAAACATGCAGCACTCTCTACACAGGCATAGGTACAAACACCAAAGAATCAACAACTCCCATGTATGAGACTAGAACCCATACCAGAGTTCTATATCACACTACAGCATTACACTGTAATAGCATGCACCACAGAGATTGCTGGAGTACTCTTTTCCCCAAAGGTGTACTCCCCAGTGATTGACATCAGCAGGATTGCCAATGTAGGGCATTTGAATTGTATTAAGTGTGACTAACCTAATTTCCACAATTAGTCTGTATGCATTAATCGCTGTCCTGGCCGGACAAAAATACCCCACCTTTGCAGGTCATGAACCCAGGACACTGTACATTATAGTCACAGTAACTAACCACTAAGCCATCACAACAGTACGTGAGACGGAGGTTTCACCACAGTAATCCCAGTATAGGTTAATTAAAGTGACCATATGAAAGGAATGTATATACAGTTGTCCATAAAAGACCTCCCCAAAGCCAGCTTCATGGTACACAAGGCAGAAGTGACAATGTTTGTGACACCTATGGAGACAGGAGCTAACAGTTCTACAGATGAATCCTGTACTAAGGTACTGTATGAGCACATCCACTTGTGCATGATTCCTGACATCCCACATGGAACCACAATGCTCACCTCCCAAATAAGCAAGCCACTCTGGTGGTCTCCTGTCATTAATAGAGTATACAACAGAAGGTAGACACTGTTGAAGCAAAAAGGATACTCCAAGGATGCAAACAACTCCCTTACCAGCCACAGTAAGATGTTGAGATCCCCCATGGAATCCTCCAAAGCTGGTTATGTAACTAAAATCATGACAGATTCCACAGACAACCACACACCATTCTATAGGTATGTCCTGAATCTAACAGGCAATGCTGAGACATGCTGTGAGCTACGACAGAATGGCATTACATAGATTGCTCCCACGGATTGTGCCAATATCCTGGCGGATTGGTTTAGTTCTACAGTCACCCCCTCTCACCCCCAAAAGGGCCAGTGGCAATATGAACAGAGTTCCATTGGCCAGTAATCACAGCCTTACAGGCAGAAACTGCACTATCCACAGCTAAGAATACGTCATCCATGGGACCAGACTGTCATGTGTAATCATAACCTCGCATCAGGCCTGCTGCCCACTGAGTGGTGCACAGCTGCAGTTATCCCACTCCACAAGGGGAGATCCACCTTGGATCCCTGGAACTACTGTCACATCAGTGTAATGAGCCTGATCTGCATGACCAAGGAATGAATTATCAGAGAAGTTTGGAACACAGATGTTGGCAACCCTCAAACACTGGACCCCACACACATTGGGCTCATGAAGGGCCAGTCTTGCCTCTTGAAATGGATTGTCTGCTTCGACTCAGTCTGCATAGCTGTTGAAGAGGGTAAGGCAGCCCACAGCACCTATGTGGACCTCGCCAAGCCCTTCAATACCATACACCAGTCTGGAAACCAAGATTAACACACTAATTCAGCCATGCATCCCTATGCCACTCGATGGTTTGCCACATGGCTTACTGACAGAACCCAAACTGTAGATGTAACTGTCTCCAAATCCATCCCCAGACAAGTGACAGGTGGCGTACCTCAGGGTTCAGTCCTGGGACCACTGTTGTTTGAATTCTACATCTCTGTAGTACAGGCCAACAGTACAGGACTCTGGCTAACAAAGGTAAAACTGTACTGCATGATATGTTACTGATACGAGCCTGACATCATACAGGTGGGATAGGGTACTGTTAACATCTTGTGGCCTTGTTGTGTAAGGTCCTGGTTATGGGATCTGCAACAGTTGGTAGTGTATTGCAGGTCAGACATGTTTTTCTGTGGGGGGGAATACCTATTCGTGCATGACGTATGTTTGTGCCTGTCAACCCCATTCATGGTACTTGTGGACATGTATGTTTCTGCTATGTTCCCACCTTATCTACAGATGTATGTCTGTATATACCTATGTGGATATAAATATCTGCTTACACATGTGTGTATATATATATATATATATATATATATCTCATTCTCTCTCTCTCTCTATATATATATATATATATATATATATATGTATACATACATTTGTATCTGTGTAGACAGTAATATATTTTCACACATACATACATCTGCATGTTAGAATACATACTCAGTACTGTTGAATGACTGGGCCAGACGATATGTTTGTGAATACAGCAGGGTTTTGCATATCAGAGGTGGCTTAGAGGTAAATCACTTTGGCTATGGTTTGCATGGTCCTAGGTTCAAGCCTAACAGAGGTTGTTTATTGTGTTGCTAGGCAGAACAAGGGCCAATGGATACAGAGTGATTAAGGCACTGTAAAGCAGTTGTAAGCTTGTTGTCAGGCATGGTATGTCCGTTGTGATTCACATGTGAAGGCACCATAGGTGGTGCAGGTGTCCATTGTGCAACATGGTAGAGGTGCACTGTGTACATTTACGTGCATATTGGACAGATGGCCAGGGTGACATGCCCTCTGTAGCCCACTGCTGTCACTGCATATTTACTATCAGTGGCCAGTATGCAGTGTACTACCCACATATTGGCTGTTGCCTAGGCATGTGTGTGCGTATGACACATGGGTTGAGCGTGTGCTCTGGGTGATAGTGGGGTTGCTAACTGTGATTGGCTGGCCTTGATGTCACATGTATGGGTATGGCTTTGCACCCCAGTCTCACAGCTAATGTACATATGTTATCCCTGTATGGTTGACATTGTGATATAGAGTATGGCGAACATAAAATATATGCAAAACCCCCTCCACATTGCCCACAGGTGTCACAATCTTAAAACCACCACTACAGAGGATACAAGTCACACACACACACACACACACACACACACACACACACACACACACACACACACACACACACACACACACACACCCCAGTCATATCTGGTATATGAACCCCTACCTAACTAGTTTATTACACTACAGCAGTATGCAGTTATAGTACGCGCCACAAACATTACTGAAGTACTTCTTCCCCAAAGGTGTATGGCACAATGAATGACATCAGCAGGATTACCAAAGAAGGGCATTTCAAGTGTACTGCGAGTTGTACACGTCTTTTAACTGTGTGTACCCGCTGCTTACTGTCGCGAAGAAACATTTACACTTGCTTATAACTGCTTAAAAGTGCCTTATTCAGTCCTAAATTACATTATTAACAACCCTTGCAGGCCTTGAACCCTGGACCATGCACACCTTGGTCACTGGACTTACCACTTAAGCCATCTGGATTGTGTACATGTTTCATGGTTTTTATAATACACATTTTACTACAGGTATTCCACAGTACTGAAAACAAATGGGACAGTCACTTTGTGTACATATGTACAGTACCTTTGAATGTACTCTACTCTGTGAAACAACATAGACAAGTCTACATATGTACAGCTGTTATAATTGAATACTAAATACATATATGCACTTATGGGATGTGCACACACACACGCACACACATATATATATATATATATATATATATATATATATATATATGTGTGTGTATAGATATATGCATATACACAGAGACAGCTATAGCCATACATATAAACATGTCTGAACACCCTTTGTGACACAGAAGGGTTCCAAAGGAATTGACATGTACACAAAACAGAGGCAACTCTTGTATTATAACGTTTAAATCTTAATCAGTTCACCAGAGAAGTGATGGTTGTTTTGTATGTGGAGTTTGGGGTGGGTAATGATGGCTAAAGAAATATACCCTGGGGATTGTGGAGTTTGGGTGGGGGAATGATGGGTATGGAAATATACCCAGGGGACCATTTCTGTGTCACTGCTCGACAGTGGCACAGGAAAATAACATATCCAGCAGTAGTCATTCTTGACTGTCTATTCTTTTCTATTCCTAACTATGTAATAATTTGTAGACTCCACTCACCACAGATGACTACCATGGTATGCAGCATGTTAAAAGACATAACGCATGTGTATGCCTGGCTACAGGGTATTCACACACACACACGCACACTTGCCAGTATTGTGCTTACAAGTCTTGCCTATGTAAAGGTAACTAGTAGAGTGGTATGCAGTTGGGGTATGTGCCACAGAACCCATATAATTACACTTAATCTGATTCTGCTTCTGAGCTGGGTGACATCACAGGACTGATTACTTGCAGTGGGGAGGGGGGGGGAAGGGTGGTTTAGCAGATGACAAGGATAAAGGCCTGTGCAAAAGGTGGTTTCTCTTTGGAAAGCAGTAAAGCCCGCTGTCATGACAGGATGCAGACACACACACACACACACACACACACACACACACACACACACACGGTTGCCAGTGATGGGATCAGAACTCCTGCCTATCAACAGATCACTATTACAGTACTATGCAGTTACAAGACGCGCCACAGAGATGACACATTTCAAGGCAGTCAGAATCCCCTTCTAAGATTGAGGACATCAACAGGGATACTGACTGTTAAGATTTACATAGCTAGAAGCTTGTGTGTTTAAAGTAAGAGTCCATTACAACCTGTATGCACAAACAAGACACATCATCTGCAGGTAAGACATAGGTAGGCCTGAGAGGTATAGTTGTAGCACAACAAGCCCTGAACTGGAGTATGCCCATCTGTGGAATGGACAACTACTGTCACTATACAGGGTTACAGTGGTCATGCTCATACACATAGCATCACAGGACTTGTTTGTATGCATTGACTCCAATTACACAAGGTGGCAGTGGGTACGCTTATACATTTAATAGCACAGGGCTGTTTGGGATGCACTCTGATTCTAACCACAGAAGGCCACAGTGGGCATGTTCATACACTTAGACGTACAGAACACGTTGTAATGGACTCTATTGTAAACACACAGGTTTACAGCTATGTGCATCTTAACTGTCAGTATATATCCACATCATACTGGTTTACTACCAGATACCTGTATGTGGCCCGTAAATGATATATCTGCATCTGTGCTGTGTGATACACATGCATACATGTACATGAAGTACTGCCATATATATGTGAAGTATACACAATCTTGCATGTGTGGAAGTGACAGACAATTGGTTAACTGGGACACACAGGTGAATGCAAAGTACAGCATGTGTCACACGCATTGCTGCCCTGAAAGGCATACATTGATATCAGGTTGTGGACAGTGGCATTATAGTTGGAACAGTGGCATGTGCAAGCATAATATGTGAGCCCCATTGTCTAATGGTACTGAGATGCAAGTGTCAAGATGACCTCTCCCGGCTGTGTTATTAGTTGTCATTATTAGCAGGACCACTCCACTAAGTATATCTGACATTGGTCATCTACACAACGTCTGCTGCTGTCCGTCACCTTAGATGTAGCATTTGATAGCAAGCACAATACTGCCACTCGCAGTGATGTAATGGTACAAGTGGCAACTGCTTGACCAAAACAATGAGCGAGTGCCCTGCTGTAGTTATGAGACAGGGATCTGTTAGGCATGTTATGATCCTTGCACTAGAAAGGTGGATGTCCATGAAGTATGTGTTTATTTGAAATCAGGATGTGTAAGTGTAGCATGTCCAACATCTCTGGGTTGGACATGGCTTTATTCAGGGTAGGCATCATGCTACATAGTGGAGCTAGGATTTGGGAAGGCTGGTGTAGGCCATCTGAACATGGCCAATAACCCTTAAAGGAAATATGTGATCTATTATGGGTCACTTGAGTGTTGAGTGTAGCTGAACAATGATCTCTGTATTCATGGATGGCACCCTGTCATGATTAGGGGTGCCACTTACGACTACCTGACTGGTGTAGTGAAGTGACTATCAAAGGAAAGACTACTGTCCAGCTGCATCCCATACACACACAGTTTCCATTATGTTGACTGCTGCCTAGGTGGTAGTTCATGAGTACAGGGTTTTTAACATAGAGGATGACAGTGCAATACTTAGCTGTGTGATTGTGGCCATACATCAAACACCACACATCTGACACACTAAGGCCCTTCTGTATGTTGAACGCAGCACACATTGAGTCGACTGTTGCTCCTAGTTCATAGTCATTTGTAAACTTCAGTAGGCAGATGCCTTCTGTGTTAGTCTGTGTGGAATAGATAACAAAGAGGGGGAGTACCAGGAATGAACCCTGTATTACTGTAGCTGGCACTGGTTTGATGTGCGTGTATTAGTCAGACACCTTCTGTAGTGTTGGTTCTGCCAGCAGTCCAGTTGCCAACCAATCCTGTTGTTGTTGTTGTGTCTTTTGGCTTTTCCCGGTTTGGGGTCGCCACAGCGGAACTCTGGTCCGCTAATGATTGGCAGTTGATTTTTGCGTGCTGAGTTGCCAGCCCTAATGCACAACCTTCAACAAAGGTACACCCATTCATGCATGTCTCCACACAGAAGATGCTCTAGCTGAGAGTCGAACCGGTCAGCGTCTTACTGTGAGGCGACAACGGTACCGCAGCACCACCACCGTGGATTTGCCAACCAATCCTGTGACATAAGAATATACACCTAGTTTACTGAGTGTAGCTGGAACACAGTATGGGTGATGGTGTCCTAAGACCTAGCAAGGTCAAGATATGCTGTGTGAATCAACCTTACTGTCATCTACATCTGTACTGACCATATCAAATAAGTTGATCAAGGTTCATGGCCTTACAGACCAGACTCAGCAAGGTAGTAGTGCACTATTTCCCATTATCAGTGGTGTCTCCCCCTTTGTGGGGTGTGATAACTGTTGCTGTGCACCATTCAGTGTGTACACAGCCTGACATGAAGCTATGATTGAACATGGTGTGTATGTGGAGAGAAAATTGTTCTGACATTTGTGTAAAATACACCCTGGGATGTTGACAGGTCCCATGCAAGCTGTATGTATGGCTTTAGAGAGTGGAGCTTGTACCTGCATAGTTGTTATTACAGGGACTCTGTAGTGCACATGAATATAAAATATGTGTACCTGTTAGGGGGAGGTGAGAGTGGGTTTAGTTTATCCAAGACCCTATCTGGATGAACAAGTGCTATTTCTGTAGGCGCAGTACTTCTCATGCCATAGTGCTGTGAAGCACGGCAGGTCTTATTGTTGCCATTACGATTCATGGCACAGCTATAGAATGCACTGTGGTTGGTCTCATAATACGTGGCTGATTAGTTTCACAGTAGCTTTGTGTGGTTTTATATGGTGTATCTGCATCTTACTGAGGCTGACCAGGCATCACCTCCACTCATGTGGTTGGACCAACCCTGACACTGACAATAGCTGGAAAAGAATTGGTGAATTCCAAGCCCATATATATCATCCCTTGTGGTGTATGAGGAGTTTGCTTTGTGACCTACAGCAGTACACACACACAATACTACAGGCATTACTACTGCTCAACAATACATCACTACAAGATAGCTATTTCCACTATATGCATTGATTACAATGTAATTATTACAGAACAGGTACTACATACACAGACATACTAAAAGTTATACATACCTTCTTGGTAATTGGAGGTGTTATTGACTGGTATTTTAATCTTTTTCAGTTTGTATTTTAATCTTCTGTTGGGTATTTTGTACTGTTCTGCATGTATATACAGATGATTTGAATGTGTGACAAGCCATCCTTTTATAGTTAGAGATCAGTAACGTGCTATCCTGATAACCAATTGGTGTTCCAAAGTAGTTATTTACATGCACATCAGCTGTGCAGCTACTCCATTAGCCAATACCATGGCAACAGTGGAGTATAATTGAATACTCCATTTGGGCGTTGTCCCTTTGCCTTACTTGTGAGGAAGACAGCCTGGAAGTGTTGTCTGAAATCTATTACAACAGCTGTATGGAGAAAAACACAAATAGATTGTGTGTAATGTCTCGAAGAATTCGTCTAAATGTGAGTACTGCTGTTAAATTTTTGAACATTGCTACGTATGCAGTATTTGTCTGTACTTAATACTTCTGCATATGTTTCAGTCTGGCCAGGATGTTTGACCAGCTCAAGACTGTATGGCTATGCATATAATGTTAGGGAGTTTACAGTGTGCTCACCAGCCATCTTTAGTTTGGTGTAAATGTGTATCATACTGTGCTGATAATCAGTAATTAATAACACTTCCTGGTGTAATTACAGTTCAACCCTCTGAAACAGGAGTTGTTCAAACAAACCCTGTAACATCAGGTGGTGTTCTATTGTATAACAACAACTATCTAACATAGGGCCATGTTAGTGTGGCTCTGTCCAGGTATGTCAGGGTTTCAGCAGATGTCATACAATGGGTGAATAATTGGTTATGGTATGACAGTATGTATAGTTGTAATTAGTTTGGGTGTGGGGGAGATGTTGGTGGGTGTACATAGCAGATGCGGGTGTGTAGGAACTGCTTTTATACATATTCTATATGTGTGTGGGGGTTCATTCCCTATGTGAACACCTATCCCTTAGTGGACTAATACTATGGTAATTGCAGGCTGATTCATCAAGGCACTGTTAAATGCTTCCTGTATAGCAGTAATGTTAGTCCTTGAATCCTTTTGGCAATTCATCGGAATGTAATAAAGCTTTGCTAAATGAAAGATGTCTGTGTATTTCTGTCATGGATATTTGCAGTCATTGTAGTTGTGTTGGTGACTAACCCTATTTGGCTCATGTCCATAGAGCATATTTGTAATAGTGTATTGGCATATACTCTTCATAGGTAATGTTCATATTGTTTGGGGGTGGCAGAATGTGTGATTGCTATGGTCCATGTTGTACTCAAATTTGAACACTTCAGGTGCTGTATATACACACACGTGCACACACACACACACATATATATATATATATATATATATATGTACATCTGTATATATATATATATATATATATATATATATATATATATATAGCATACACCTTTCATCGGGTACATGGCGGTTTTTCCTATTTCCACACAATCCTCCCTTTTGTGTTTTAACCTGTCTGAATACACAACTGGCATAGGTACATCTCAGGTAGCTTAGTAGTAGGTTACTCTGAGGATGGTGCATATGGTTGCGGAGTGGTAGGTTACTCTGAGGATGGTGCACATGGTTGCGGGTTCTAATCCTGGAAGTGGTTATTTTACCTCTCAGAGCAGGCACTGGTAGGGAAAGTGAGATTAACGCACATTTAAGCAGCTGTAAGCAAGTTTGCCCATGGTCTGCGCGACGGTAAGCAAAGGTTACACCTGTGAAGTGCTTATCCATTTACCCATGTTTAAGCGCCACTTACCGTCACGCAAACCCATGCAAAACTGCTTAAAAGTTTATTAATCAACCTGCATCCAACAGCCCTTATTCTGGCCCTCAAAATAAATTAGCAGCCCTTGCAGGTCGTGAACCCGGGACCATGAACACCACAGTCAATGACTTTACCACTAAGGCATCTAAGATATGTACAAATGTTATGGTTTTTAGAGTATACATTTTACTACGGGCATTCCTCACTACTGAAAACAAATGTGACAGTCATACCAACGAAAAGTTTCTAGGGAAAACCAACTCAGGAAATGTGCACGAACCAAAAATGTATTCCCCAGAATAGAAAGCCACGATCCACGTTGTAAAAACTGTTTTATTGTAGTAAAATACAAAAACTGTTGAGCGTTTTCATCTAACAATTATAGATTTCATCAGAACAATTAACAGCTCAATGGCCAAACTTTAATTAGTTAAAAAAACGCCAAAATGTTACCACCTGATCAATTAGTGTTCAATTAAAATTTAAAAATATATTTAAAAAGTATTTTAAAAGGTCAGTGTATAAGGGCAGCTAGGATGACATCTAGAAGGGATGACATGATGGAGGAAATCGAATTCATAGGGAATTTATTTAGACAGAGGGGATACCCGGAATCTTTAGTCAGAGATGTCACTGAATATGTAATTAAAGAATGGGGGAACAAGTACCCACCTTTATTGGGGAAGGAACTTAATACACATAGTGAGAGACAACTAATATCTGCCAATAAGATGTATCAAAAAGCATGCATACTTGAGTATGGACAACATGTGGGGGAGGTCAGAGATATTTTGGATTCCAACTGGAATATTCTCACTAGTGATGAGGGGATTAGTGAAAAGATAGTGGATAGACCTAGTTTTGTTTACAAAACAGGGAAGAACCTTAAAAGTATGATAGAAATGAGAACTAACAATTGTAACAACTATGGGAAGAAGAGGCTAATAGGGACCAGACAATGTGGACATTGCAATCAATGTTCGCACATATTGTTAGAAGACAAGATTATTCTGGAGAATAGCCAAAAAAGTACCATAATTTTGAGAAGAGGAAATTGTCAGTCACAGCATGTGGTATACCTAGGGAAGTGTACCTCTTGTCCCAGTTTTTATGTTGGAAAAACGGATAGAAGGCTCCGAAATAGGATTTATGACCACTTGTATTGTATTAAGAAAAAAGACAAAAATAATGCATTGTCTAGGCATATAGAAGACAGCCCTGGCTGTGAAACATTTAAATTTGCAATATTGGAAGTGGTCAACAGTAACCCTAGGGGAGGCAACATTAAAGCTATACTGGGGGAAAGAGAGATAAGGTGGCAAATTAGGCTTAATGCAGCCAGCCACCCAGGTATTAATGAACACATCCCCACTAAACCTTTATTAATGGTATAATATTGTTATCTGGGGAAGTGCTTATAATATCAATGTAAGTAATGTATGTATTTCTTGCATACATTGTACATTCGAAACATCTATACACCAGGACACTTGGTATTATAACATGTATTAGTAGGTTTATCTATTTAATATTTATATACAATTAATATGTAAAAAGGACTACAGGTCGTTGTATTAATTTTAAATTCACATAAATTCATGTATGCAAATGTATACATTCATTAGTCTAACAAGTTATAAGGTGTATTTTTTTTTTTTTTATATATTTTTTTTATATTTTTTTATATTTATAATGTTATTATATATGAGTATCATTCATTATTTTGTTGTTTTCACTTAGAAATAAGATGGTGTATGAGCATATATATTTTTAAATTTTAATTGAACACTAATTGATCAGGTGGTAACATTTTGGCGTTTTTTTAACTATTTAAAGTTTGGCCATTGAGCTGTTAATTGTTCTGATGAAATCTATAATTGTTAGATGAAAGCGCTCAGATGTGACAGTCAGTTGGTGTACATATGTGTGATACATGTTAATGTTCATATGTTTGTGGAATTAAGTGTTGCAATGTGACCTGACAGGGTGTATTAGGGATGATAATGGTTCTTGTTTTGTGTCCTTTTTTATTGCCTCCATACTCCATGTATACACCTCCAGTTCACTTATTGAACATCCAACCCAGGCTGTCCTTGATGCATAATTTCATTACCCATCATTCCTCCCCCACCCCAAACTCCACATACACAACAGCCATCCCTTCTATGGTGAATTAAGTTAATATTAATAGTTATAATACCAGAGCTGCATGTGTTTTGTGTAAACTTCAATTCCTTTGGATTGCTTCTGTGTCACAAAGTGTGTTCATAGTTTATATATATGGCTATAGATGTAACTGTGTGTATATATATATATATATATATATATATATATATATGTGTGTGTGTGTGTGTGTGTGCAGACATCACTGACATGCATACATATATATATTTAGTATTAATTTTTAACAGTTATACATATGTAGACTTGTATATGTTGATTCACAAACTACAGTACATTACAATGTACTTTACATATGTACACAAAATAACTGTCCCATTTGTAGTCAGTACTGTGGAATGCCTTTAGTAAAAGGTGAATTCTAAAAACCATGAAACATGTATACAGCTCAGATGGCTTAGTGGCAAGTCCCATGACTATGGTGTGCATGGTCCAGGGTTCAAGACCTGCGATGCTTTAAAAATGTTTTTTAGTCCAGAATAAGGCTCATTTAAGCGGTTGTAAGCATGTTTAAAAGTGTTTGTGCGACATTAAAGCAGCAGTTAAATGAAATTTAAAAACTTATAACCTGTGCGTGCTAACACAGCCACATCTGCTAACTACTCAGGATATATATATTTCAGTGAAGTAACATCTCACTATGTGCTTACATAACATTACAATCTCTGTTGACTTTACTCTCCAGCACACATGGGTTTATATGAGTGTTTCAAATGTGTATTATACTGAAGATTACTTTCTAAGTATGCAAGCTGTGGTTAAGGTATACTTTTTAACATGGAAAACATCTCTGACTTTATTGGGATTTGAACCACGAATGCACAGATACTATGCGAATGCTGTAAACATTACACTATTGACATTAACGTTGTTTCTGCCTATTTAGATGATTTCTATGTGTAAGCTAGGCTAAGCAAAGGGCGATGGCGCCCAAACCCACTGAGCTTCACTTACTCTTGAAATAAAAACATAACAAATGAAATGGGAGACTATAAATTAAATTCCTAACTACATTAGGCATAGCCCCTCACTGACACACTTTCAAGAGAAACCTTGATGTGTGAATAGGTAACAGAATATACACCCCTGGGATCACGTGTCCCAGAACCATACAGACAGTGGGAGGGGGAGCCCCTCCAGTTTTATAGCTGCAAGACCTGTTTGGGAAATTGAAGGGTGTTGAATTTTCTCGTTAACATGCCCTTTTTAGATCACTAAGTGCCCCTATCACCCTCAGCCACCCCAGTCTTCAACAGCTTCCGGCAACTCTGCCTGGAATCACTTCATTGGCTATGCTTGACAGAGGCTCAGTTACTTCATCAATGGTGCGGAGAAAGCCAACACACTGTAGCTATGCTTCTATATGCCCTTGGGCATATAGCCTACTACCTATATGTGAACCTCTAAAGTGCAGGCCATCACAGAAATAATATGTGAATAAACAAAGCTTTCAGGTCACACTATACAGTGAGAAATCACCATGTAGTCAGAAAACAGTTAAGTACAGCCAGAAAATACGGAACACTGATAATCACTCCAAAAGCCTATCTTGAAAGCTAGAAGACTTGTATCAGTTTAAGGCTTTCTGTTGCTTACCAGTAGGTTACCGAAAGGAAAGATGAGAAACAAGCACAGATGGGAAACATGCATGCAACAATACCATACCGGCTTGCATGTGTCAGCCTTAGGCTTTTGAATACTGGCCAAGGCTCTTGGTGCCCCCATGGTGCCTTTTTTGGGCAAGGCTCAAAGGTGAATCCCACCTCCGTAAACAGCACAATAGCAAAATCAGTGAGGGTTATGCTACTCAACGCCAGGAGTTGCAATCACAAAATGCATGCACTCACAGCACTCATGAGTATGGACGTCAACATCTGTGCAGTAACTGAAACCTGTTTTAAGGCTCCTGAGAGCACAAATAGCACTACTGGACTACAACCCATACCACACATTTCGGCCACAGAACATGGACTGACACAGACATGGAGGGGGTGTATCCATATTCATCAGGGATACCTACACCTCCAGGTTAGTGGGGCAGCATGATACCTCTGAGATCATCCATGTGCAGCTAACATCAGCCACAACTGCATTGCAAACTGTGGCCTGCTACAGATCACCCTCCATGACCCAGGACCACCACTCCACCTACCTGGAGACAGTGGAAAACATGACAGTCCTACCGAACACCCTGGTATTGGTCAATTTCAACTACCCTACCATTAACTGGGAAACTTGCTCGAGTACTCACTTCCAGGCCCAGCTCTTCCTGGAATTTGTCACCTCAAGTGCCCTGTATCAGATGGTAAACTCCCTAACCAGAGGTGGAAACATACTAGAAGTAGTAATCGCCAACATGGGTGACAGGTGCACCACAGCAGAGGTAAACTTGTCACTAGTTAGATGTGACCATGAACTATTCACTGATGATTTCCACACCCAACCATCTCCCCCACCCAAGGAAACCATAGTGAAAACCTTTCCTACAGCTAACTTCACACTACTAAAGACAGAGGTGGGAGGTTTCACAGCCCCCACTCTAAGGGAAAACACTGCTCAAGATACAGAAAGATTTACAAATGCACTCTACAAGCACCTACAAGGATGTATGGATCCTGCCATCACTGGTAAACCAAGACTCGCTCCTCCAAGACAAGGACACCGGTCTGGTGGACCCCTGCAATAAACAGGCTATACAACAGAAGTAAGACAGTAGTCCAGAAAAACAGCAAATCCCAAGAAGGGCAGACATCCGTGACCAGTATTAGTAAGAAACTTAGATCCCTCATGAAATCATCCAAGGCTAACTTCAGCAGGAAAATAGGCAAGGATTTGAAAGATAACCACAAAGCCTTCTTTGGCTATGTCAAGGATCTAAGTGGTAAAGCGTAGATTTGTGCTGTGCCGGTGCAATATAGCACAAAATATACTGAACCTACATCCTTGCAGATACATTCAGTGCAAACTTCACCCCCTAAAGAGCCCACAACAATACCTGAAAAGTACAGTATCCCAGACATCAGACACACACAGGTGGAAATAGCCCTTTCAAATGGCAAAACACAGCATCAGTGGAGGCAGATGATGTCCCAGACTGCGTCTTGCAAACACCACAAGACGAACTAACCTCCCACCTAATTAAGCTTTTCAACCTCAACCTCTACACACAGACTACATGCCCATACAATGGCGCATAGCAATGGTTATTCCACTCCACCAAGGTGGAAACACAACTGGCAATGGTACAAAGTAAAAAAAATTCCGGCAACCAGCAAAGATGACACTCCAGCTTTATTCTTGAAAGAACAAAATCCAACGACTAAGCGCTTTCGCCAAACACAACTGACAGTGGTAACTACCACCCCATAAGCCTGACTAGCCAGGTCTGCAAAGCTATGGAGCGCATCCTGATGGCACTCATTAACAAAGACATTGGTAACCTCCAAACACTTGACCCAACCCAGGTCAGCTTGGTTGAGTGCATATCATGCATACTGAACCTGTTTGATGTCTTACAGACAGTCACCAAGGTGTTAGATGAGGGGAGAGGTGGTTCACACGTACTACCTGGACCTCACCAAGGCTTTTGACACCATTCCCCACTCGGGTGTTATTGATAAACTCACCCGCATATACATAAACCCATACATCACAGGCTGGGTTGCCAACAGGCTAACACACATAATCCACATGGTAAGACTAGCAGCCTCCAGGTCCAACTCTTAACCAGTCACAACTGGTGTCCCACAGGACTCGGTCCTGGGACCCCTACTGCTTGGCATATACTTCTCAGAGGTACAGGCAAACACAGGTGGACTACGGAAGACCATGTTTGGCAATGACTGCAAACTGGGAGCCATAATTGGCAGTCCAGCTGACACAGACATCCTTCAAGGGGCCTCACAGAGACCAACACAGGGTGTCAAAGTCATGGCCTCAAGCTAAGTGCCACAAACTGCATGGTCATTCCATTTGGGAAAAACTAAACACGCACATATTGACACATAAGTGGCAGCCACCTTAATACAGGTGAAGTAATAGGGGATCTGGGGACTAAGGTAGATAGTGATCTCTCCTTTGACAATCATATCTCCAAAGTAGTTAGGACATCCTTCTGTGTAGGCCGTCTGATTACTAAAGGGTTTGCAACTAGACATACTGAGGTTATAGTGCCCCTTTACTCGTCAGTCATCAGTCCCATCATAGAGTATAATAACCCATTTGGGATGTACCTCAGAAGACACTTCCAACACCTGGAAGGACCACGAACGTATCTCACCAAGAGGATTACTGGCCTCAAACATATGTCCTATGCAGCCAGACTAAATAAACTCCTGCTCTACTCAGTGGCATCTCATTTAGTCAGATATGATCTCTGCTGGCCTACAAACCATGTCCAACTCAGGCTTAATGGATATGCTCCACCTATGGGAATCCATGTCACAGTGAGCCACATGCTGTAATGAGCTAAACCTTGCCACAACAATAACTAGAACATGCTGGAGGGAAAGATTCCTGTTACAACAACTCCCCATGATTTGGAACAACATCCCCAATTACATTATACAGAGCCCCTCACTAACACTCTTCAAGAGAAACCTTGAAGAGTGGATGTGGAACATTAGATACACCTCAGGGATCCCGCCATTGGCTCTGCTCCACAGAGGGACAGTTAATCAATGAGGTGGCAAAAGCTGACGCATTTTGGCTAGGCTTATGAATGCCCTTGGGCTGTTAGCCAAGTACCTACCTATGAACCTATACATACAGTATCGGCACATGCTGATAACTTAATTTACTGTTCAGGTGTTGACTTACCTTGTGCCAATAGCAGTTGTGTGTGCAATAGTTAGGGGCTGCCTATGTTGGATGCACACAGTAGACTGCCTATGCATGACAATTTACAGGTAGTCATATGTGTGCCACCCATTTTTACTGTGTGTGCAGGTGGAGAAAGGTGTCGGTCCCTAGGTGCCTACACTGTCAGTGTGTGTGCTGTACATTCCCTCCTTGCCAAGGCATGGGCAATACTGGACACGCTTCTGTCTGCCTACTGGGGCTGGCTCAGGGTGTACGTGGTCTGAGTACCTCTGTGCCTGTGGGGCCCTTGGCAATGGTGGTGGGCTGTGAGGGCCTTCACTATTCTGTCCTTGTTGCAGCTGTTTCCGCAGGATCATATTGTGTAGCATGGCACATACTATGAAGATGTGGGCACACGTGCCTGGAGAGTACTGCAAGGCTCCACCAGATATGTCCAAGCAATGGAACCATGATTTAAGCATCCCAGAGACATGCTCTATGATGATTCTGGTTTGTGCGTGTGCCTCATTATGGCGTTCTTGCATGGGTGTGTGTGCATTTCTGATGGGAGTAATAATCCACGGTCCCAGTGGATAGCCAGCATCCCCCAGTGGGTGGCCATATGGGATGTCCCCCCTGGCAAATACCTGATACAGCTGTGAGGCATGCCAGATGTGGGAGTTGTGATAGCTTCCAGAGCTGCCAGCACACACATCCATGATAATGCCCTGGGCATTGCACATGACCTGGCAGTTGATGGAGGGGTATCCCTTACGGTTTATGTAGCGCTTACCCTGCTCACCTGGTGGTGACTTGATGTTTATGTGTGTGCAGTCTATTGCACCCAGTACGTCCGGGTATTCTGCCACACAGTGGAAGAGACGCACATTGCTGGCCAACTCCACCTGTGTTCGGGAGAAGTATATGTGCTCATTGGTAAGCCTGTGGATATTTTGATCAAGAAGTGAATCAGTGTCTATAGTCTAATGGGTTGGATAGAGTGGGCAGAGGTAAACCCTAGTTCTCTGATAGATTGGCCAGTGATACAGTCACCAATAATAGAGCAGACTCACAATATGTGGGTGTAATTATGCCGTATTCATCTGATGTTAGATCGATATGCAATGTATTCAGGAAAAGTTGATCTATTCCAACTGCGGATGATGAAATCAGAGAGATTGTAGGCCACCGTCCAAGATTCCTCTTTAGAAATAATAAATCATTGAAGCATATGTTATGTTATAAAAGGAACAAAGAGGAGACTAATAAAGGTAATCATATACAACAATTAAGCACTTGTTGCCACTTATAATTGTTGAAAATGCGCTATTTGTTCATACATTGACAGTAACAATCTATTTATTCACCCCTGTACAAAGATAGAGTATAAGTTTAATGTATATGCTGATTGCAGTACTAGACAAGTTGTATATCTAGCTAAGTGTGGAGCATGCACCTTATTTTATGTAGGCAAGACCGATCTTTTGCTATGAGAACGGGTGCGTGAACACATTTGTAACATCAAGAAATCTGATGAAAAGAATGCCTTAGCAAGGCATGTCAACCAGTTTGGTACATCACACTTTTTTAAGTTTACAGTATAACACAGGTTGTGTGTGATGATGGTAGAATCGAAGATGTCAGCAAAAAGGTTGAGCAAGCAGAACTTAAGTTGATTGTATTGCTACACTCTATGACAGAGGAGATGGGCTTAATGAAGCAGTTCCTCTGAACCTTATTTACGATCACGTGGTGTTATTAAATGATATTATTGGATACCTTGTATTGAATGCAATTATTTAAATGTTTTTAAAACTTTTGTGTTTGTATGATCTGAGGAAACATCAGTTTGGACACAAAAATGCTTATCTGTTTATTAAAGCTACCTTTCAGCTGTGCAGTGCAGTTTTTCCTTTATTTTCTATGCTTTGTTTTATTGAAGTGTATTGTTTTCCTGTGTTATGCAACTGAACCATAGCCGGCCTTAGGCATAGGCCAACTAGGCGGCTGCCTAGGGTGCTGCTCTAGCAGGGGCACTTTTCCAGTATTTATTAGGTGTAGGTAGACCTGGATGGGGGCACCGGGTAGTGTAGTGGGGGGGGCACCATGGAGCCCTTTTGCCTAGGGTGCCAGTTGACCTAAGGCCACTCCTGAACTGAACAAGAAAAGGGCCAGCTTTTGGCTAGGAAGTCTTTAAGAAAAGTTTTGAATGATAGGAAGGAAGGTGTTGACCTGATAGTCAGAGATAAGGAATTCCAGGCCTTAGGAACATGGTACGAGTACAGACAATGCCCAGCAGATTTGACAGGTTTGTGGACAGACAGGTGTTTTGTTCATTGGATCATATTGACCAACTGGGACCATAGTTGTGTAAAATGTTGTTTGGTAGTGGACAAGCAGATAGATTCTGGATAATGTTGTAGATGGTACAAGTTGTGTATAGGCTAGTTGATGGGGTAGTTCTAACCAATTTAGGCTTTTTAGTGCTATTCAGTTGAGGGCTTTTAAAGGGCTATTTGTTACAAATTTAGCAACTTTGTTATGGTATTGTT